>NW_025814175.1:0-22750 GCF_018902025.1 Drosophila willistoni | reverse complement strand
TCGCTGTGGCTAAGAATACATATATGCCACCAAACGTGGTATTGTGCGGCTGCAAAATGGCTTCGAAATTACACTGGAGGAAGTCTTGTACTGCAGGGAAGCTGCAGCTAATTTGATGTCAGTTAAGAGACTTCAAGAAGCTGGAATGTCAGTGACATTTAACACTGATGGAGTTTCCATAAGCAAAAATGGAATGCTAGTGGTGAAAAACTCGGGAATGTTGAATAATATTCCAGTACTTAAATTTCACGCATATACTCTAAATGCAAAAAAATAAAAATAAATATAAATTGTGGCATGAGAGGCTTGGGCACATTAGCAATGGAAAATTACTTGAAATAAAAAGATACAATGTATTCAATGAAAATAGCGTTCTTAATAATTTAGAGTTGTCAGGTGATATTTGTGAGCCCTGTCTTAACGGAAAACAAAATAGACTACCATTTAACAGATTCAAAGACAAAAGCCATATTAATAGACCCTTATTCGTAGTGCATTCAGATGTATGTGGACCAATCACTCCAGTCACGTCGTAGATCAGTTCACACATTATTGTGTTACTTATTTAATCAAATATAAGTCTGAAGTATTTAATATGTTCAAAGACTTTGTAGCGAAGAGTGAAGCGCATTTTAATCTGAAAATGGTTAATTTATATATTGACAATGGTAGAGAGTACCTGTCAAATGAGATGCGGGGTTTTTGTGTTGATAAAGGGATATCCTATCATTTAACTGTTCCACATACACCACAATTGAACGGTGTATCTGAACGAATGATACGATCTATTACTGAAAAGGCTCGGGCTATGATAAATGGTGCAAAATTAGAAAAACACTTCTGGGGTGAAGCTGTCTTAACAGCAACATATCTCATTAACAGAATTCCAAGTAGGGCCCTCGATGAAAGTAGAATTACGCCATATGAGAAGTGGCACAATAGAAAACCCAATCTGAGTCATTTGAGAGTGTTTGGCACAACTGTGTATGTCCACAATAAAAATAAAAATGGCAAATTCGATGAAAATCATTTAAGAGTATCCTTGTGGGATATGAGCCAAATGGATATAAATTGTGGGATGCTATCAATGAAAAGTTCATCGTTGCACGAGATGTTGTCGTTGATGAAACTAATATGGTTAATTCAAGGGTTGTCAACAATGAAACAGATTTGCTTAGAAAAAGTAATAAAATTGGTCATGAATATTTTCCGAATGAAAGTAAGAAAATATATTATCCTGATGTCCTGAATGAAAGTAAGGAGTGTGATAATACTGAAATCCTGAAAGATAGTAAGGAATCTGATCACATAAATATTCCGATTGAAAGTAGGAAAAGAACTAAACCTGATGTCCTGAACGAAAGTAAGGAGTGTGATAAAACTGAAATCCTGAAAGATAGTAAGGAATCTGATCACATAAATATTCCGAATGAGAGTAGGAAAAGAACTAAATCTGTTGTCCTGAATGAGAGTAAGGAAGCGTGTTTCCCGAATGATAGTACGGAACATGAAACAATCGAAACAATCAGAAAAAGTGAGAGATTAAAAGGCAAACCACAAATATCGTATAATGAAGACGATTGTAATATAAATATGTTTATATTGAATGCTCACACTGTATTTAATGATGTTCCAAATACATTTGATGAAATAAAATATCGAAATGACAAACATCTTTGGGAAGAAGCCATAAAAATAGAGTTAAATGCTCATGAATTAAATAACACATGGACTATGACGGAAAGGCCAAACATAAAAATATTGTCGATAGCAGATGGGTATTTTCTATTAAGTATGATGAATTTGGAAATTTTTTGAAATACAAGGCTAGACTTGTTGCACGTGAGTTTACCCAAAGATATCAGGTGGATTATGATGAAACATTTGCCCCTGTTGCCAGAATTTCTAGCTTTCGGTGCAATATAATCTGAAATTTCATCAAATGGATGTGAAAACAGCTTTCTTGAATGGAAAGATAAATGAGGAAATATATATGCAACTTCCTCAAGGTGCATCAAGCAATGGTCAAAACATTTGTAAATTGAACAAGGCAATTTATGGACTCAAACAGGCAGCAAGGTGCTGGTTTGAAGTTTTTGAGCAGGCATTAAAAGAATGCAAGTTTGCAAATTCGCCAGTAGATCGTTGTATTTACATTCTAGACAAAGGCGATGTTAAATCAAATATATATGTACTGCTGTATGTTGATGATGTTGTCATAGTAACAGGGGATATGACAAGTATGATTGATTTTAGAACATACTTAAATAATAAATTTCGGATGACTGATTTAGAAGAATTACGACATTTCATTGGCATAAGAATAGAAATGTTACCTAATAAAATTTGCTTAAGTCAGTCCTCTTATATTTCGAGAATTTTAAGTAAATATAATATGGAAAACTGCAATGCAGTAAGTACCCATTTACCAAACAAAATGAATTATTAACTGCTTAATTCAGATGAAGATTGTGGAGCACCATGTCAAAATCTTATTGGGTGCTTAATGTACATTATGCTGTGCACACGCCCTGATTTGTCTACTGCAATAAATATTCTGAGTAGATATAGTAGTAAGAATAACTCAGAGTTATGGCAATGTTTAAAGAGGGTTCTTAGATACTTAAAAGGAAGTGTCAATATGAAGTTGGTTCTTAACAAGAATGAAACTTTTGAAAATATCCAAGTTGGATATGTAGACTCTGACTGGGGTGGGAATGAGATTGATAGGAAGAGTACCACAGGTTTTTTGTTTAAAGTATTTGATTCCAATCTGATTTGTTGGAACACCAAGAAACAAAACTCAGTAGCAGCTTCATCTACTGAAGCTGAGTATATGGCCCTGTTTGAAGCTGTAAGAGAAGCATTATGGCTAAAGTCCCTAATCAACAGCGTAAATATTAATTTAGAAAAACCAATAAAAATTTATGAAGATAATCAGAGATGTATCTGTATAGCCAATAACCCCTCATGTCACAAAAGATCTAAGCATATAGACATTAAATACCATTTTGCTAGAGAACAAGTGGAAAATAATGTCATTGTCCTTGAGTATATTCCTACAGAAAACCAAGTTGCTGACATCTTTACAAAGCCGCTTCCAGTCTCAAAGTTTGTAGAATTCCGGAAGAAATTGGGACTCCTCGAAGACAACTGAACAAATCGATTGTTCCTCGATGCCAAAGAATTAAATTTTTTTTTGCCTGTTTAATTTAATTTACGACTCTTTGAATTGTTGAGTTGTAAAACATGCTAATGAATTTATATTTTTAATTTGTAAACTTTTTAAGTTGATCCGATACAGGTTTTTCTGGGTTTTCCCTGTATCCTTAGAGTAAATGCTGGATCACATAAGACTTCCCAGATGGCACACCAACCACAGCAATCAGTAGTTAAGTTTGAATTAATTTTTGTTTATTTAATAATGTAATTTTTGAGGGGGCGTGTTGGAATACCCCTATTCCACTTACAAAAATTACACTTTACAATACTAGATTAAGTTTTTAAAGTGACATGAAGTTTGGTCACACTGAAGAGATCTTCTCTTTCCTTTTTTCTGCAAATGTAAAACGTGGTTGCTGGTGTTGCCAAAGCTTAAGTTCAAGTATTTAATATAAATGAAGATATATAAACAAATAAAAGCGGTGTTTCTTTTGTGTTAACTAATAGTCAGTTTTTCAACACTGGATAACTGTGGTGCAGAAATTCCTCTTCACTATATATTTTATTAACTGATAAAATTAAACTAACTCTAGCTTAACCAAGAGCTGGGAACCAAGCCCCGCTTGTAGGGAAGTGTGGGGAGTTCTTTTCGTGGGGAGAGCGATGGGCATCATCGGGAGAGCGGCGCGAGGTGAAAGCTCCCTCCTCCCTTAACCTTGTGCTGCCCGTTGGGCATAAACAATTTCAATCATAGCAATTTGTTTTTTATGTCAGTTTCTATGTTCTACTTGATAAGAGTCGAATTCTACAATATCTCAGTCGTTCAGGTGCTTTCGTCTCGACTACAACTGAAAAAAAAGAAAACAAAAAGAAAAAGGAAAACGGAAAGAAAGGTGGCACTCCTTATGGCAATGTCTGGCAATTGGGTTGAATGTCCCTTTAATAGGTTTCACCGAATTTTGCCGACACGGCTAGTACTTCATTTGAATCGGTGTGCTCGCAATTATTCGGGACTCAAGATGGTGCGATGTCCTTTTGATATTACTCATGTCGTGAGAATCGCGGAAATGGAGGTAATTATAGAAATACTAAGTTAAACTTACTGATACTTTCATTTTTGAATTCTCGAATTATATAGGCCCATGTTCCTATGTGTCCAAGCCGGAAAATGGAAGAATTGGGGGTCGATCAACTGCCACGCGCACCAGATCCTTCCAAAAAGGAAACATCTGACACCCCATGGGATGACGAGCCTGATGTTCCTACCTATAATCCAGCACTTTATTGCGCCGTAAACCCTGTGGTACGTACCCTTTATGGTGCTACTGCTTCGGAACGTCGTCAATTCCGGGAACAAGAACGCGCTCGTTTTCGTGCTTTCCGGGAGGCTTCTGAATCAGCACGATCGCTTGAAAATACGAATTCCCATGCAGCAGCCACCAATGAGGATTAAGAGATAGATGAAAAGTAGGCAAACAACCTGGAAAGCTTATAATGATTGACATCACTTCACTTCACTTCAGTAATAAAATGCTCGCTGCTGTCTACAAGTCAAAAACCGATTTCTTGCCTACTTTAATGTGTCCAATTGGAGTTTTTAAGTGGTCCTTGCTGGAATGGCCCCAACTTTTTTCAGATCATAAGGCTGTGAGGTAGTTTTGAAATATTCCTCGCGTGAATAGTTAAACGGCTTTCAGTCGGAGTTCGTTGTCAAGTCTGAAGCCCACTCTAGATTTTGTTAATGACGAAGTGGGAATCGAACCAGGGACATTCCACAAAACACATCACCAAGCGAACTCTCTATCGGTACAGCCACCGGTATATATACGAAGCAGATGGCAATATTTCTTGATATTCTTTCCACAGGGGCATATCCTATTCGCATTGTCGCTGTTTTGTCGAAAATTAAAAATTTTGGTCGAGCGAGCTATTGAAATGCGATGTTGTACAACTTCACTTCACACACACACTACGAAGCCTGAGCATGTACAGACGAGTGTACCCATACATAGACAGAACGAAATCACAGCGACATAGGCCTGCCTTCGTCGTTCTGTAGTCTGTGCTAGACTAAAATTTTTTCGTAGCTGCTTGGCCCTCTCCCCACTTTACGCTCTCATTGAGAGTACGAGCGTTCGGGTTTTCCCGAAGTTCTCTGGGGTTCCATGACTAGGCTAGCGTTTGCAATCAAAAAATCATGAGTTTGTCCCATCTATGTGTTCTATGGCTAGTGGCTAGACATTATGCTTAAGTTCTAATTACCTAAAATCTATCCCTAAAAGTATATGGGCCTAATCCTATTCCTAAAAGTATACTACACCTCCTTTTTTCGAAAAGAAAAATTTAGATTTTTCTCATATCCTTTTTATTATTATTATTATTATTTTAAGTATAGGATATAGTTATAAACTATCAACCTAACTACATTTTACAAGCACTGGCAACTAAGGCCTTCGCTTAGACGAACACTACATCCATACACTAGCCTGGGATTCGAACCCGGATCCTCGTTGTTCAGTTGACTAAATGACTGGGCCACTTAGACAACTCATCTACCGAGGACTGCATATCCTTTTTATATTTATTTTATTCTATCTAAATGTACTGTTTGCTTTTTGTTTTTATCATCAGTTATTACTATATTATTATTAGGACCTATGCTCTGTATTTTATTTCTAATTTATGTGTATTTGTTTTCTAATTTATGTTCAGATGAGAATGGGACAGTTTTAGGATGTTTTGCAAAGACTAGTTCAAAAGGTGCATAACCATGTACGGTGGATGGAGTGGTGTTAAAGCAATATGTGAAGTATGCTAGATACTCATCCCAATCGTCTTTTCTAATGGATCTATATGACCTGATGTACTCATTTAAAGTTCTATGGCTTCTTTCTACTGTTCCAAGAGTTTGATGATGGTGCGCCGTGGAGTTAATTTTAGTTATGTTAAAATTTTTGCAAAGTTCTATTAGTATTGAATTCATATATTCTGTTCCCATGTCTGTTAGAATTGATTTCACTGAGCCGTAAATTAAAATGAATTTTTCAAATATTGCCTTTGCAACCGCTTTTGCACTTTTGTTTGGTATTGGTATTGATATTAAATATTTGGACAGATCGCAGATAATAGTAACTGCGTATTCATTACCATTCATTGTTTTTGGTAATGGTCCAATTGTATCTATTACACAGGCCAACATTTTCGAGGTCATGAAAAAGTGTTCTAAGTTCAATAGGTCTTTTATAGTAATTTGGGAATGCTGATCACGGCCCTGTACGTAGTTTTTGCTCATCACGTCAGGATTTTGAAAAAAATGCGTTGGAATTAGTCAAAATGGCCTCATTTTCAATATTTTCTAGTATAATATGAACAAGTTATTATACTCAAAACGTTATTATTTTAACCTATTAATATATTATTGGATTTTGTTCCAAAATGAGTAAAATTCGAACCAAAAAGTATGCTATAGAGATTCAAAGAATTTGCAACTTGTTAATGTTAAAGAATTATTGTAATTTTATGCATCTAACAAATTGTTTATAAGTAATGTTGGCAAACAACAGCTATTTTTCTTAAGCAAGAAATTCTACAATTCGTTAAAAATGTAGAAAAACAATTTTAAACTTTATATAGTATACTTTTTTCCAACCCTAGATCCCCTAATTTCACAAAATCTGGACGTGATGAACAAAAACTGAGTATGCAGTCAGAATCAGCGTATTCCAATTAGTTAAAAACACCTCTCAGATTAACGTCACCAAAATCATGTCGGCCTGTGTTATTATTGTGTCAAAAGTGGTTGCAGGGGTTGGTGTTATGACCAATGGGGAGTGGTTGTGTCTGGTTACTTTGGCTAGTTTGCACTTTTCGCAATTTGTGATGTATGTTGCAACATCCCGAGACATTTTTTTCCAAATAAAAATTTCTTTTTATTTTTCCTAGTGTTCTGCAGTGACCTCCCTCTATTGGGTCATTATTTATTTAATGTATTTCTTACTTCTTCTTTATTTTTTATTACTTTTACTTGAGGTAGAACTGCTATTTCTAAATGTTTTAATGTGTCTTTTCCTTTTTGTTTTAGTTCATTACGTGTAAGTGACCTAAATTGGTTTTCTGACATGTCTATCTTCAGTTTATAGATTCTTTGAGCACCGGCTTCTTTTTCAAGCCTTGGAAGGAATCGATCTAGATCTATTCTTCCACTAATTATCAAATCGCCTATGTTGAAGGAGAGTAAGTTTTTTTCATTTTTGTTAATAAAACATTTGCATTTTTTGAATTTAATTTGCGCGTATTTTTTGGCTTCGTTAGGATTTATTATTTCATATATTCTTGGTGTTTCTATTCTGTTATTGTTAATTTTGTTTTCCTTATGTGTTAATTTTTTTTGTTTCTGATCTTGTTGCTACTTTAAGTATTTTATTAGTTTCTGTTTTTTATATTTTCAAATTCAATTCTGGAGAAAGCATCCGCTGAGAAATTTTCTTGTCCCCTGATGTATTCTATAGTAAAATCGAACTCTTCTAAATCTAACCTTATTCTAGTAAGGACGGACGGACGGACAGACGGACATGGCTATATCAACTCAGCTTCTCATGCTGATCAAGAATATATATACTTTATGGGACCGTCTCCTTCTGTGCGTTACAAACATCTGACCAATTTTATAATACCCTCTGCAAGGGTATAAAAACGAAGTGCACAGCATAAGTTAATACATGTCAGAACCTGTTTTAGTTAACATCTATCAAAATTAAAAATTTATTCAATGTTTTTAAAACCAAAAAAAAGAAAAAAAATTGATTTTTGAGGTTAAAAATTACATAATCCCAAAAATTTCCGATACTACGAATTGGATACGTCTAAGTTTATGATCCAAATATAGCCAACCAAAATGCGATCTTAGGACACTTATCACTTTTTGGATCGTGCTATTATATTTCAAAATAATTTGACTGCGCCGGATTGTCCCATGCGCCGATTAGCCATACTCTCCCCTAAGTACATTTGTCAATGCTGGCCGAGCAAACTAAGAAATTTGCAGAGTTCTTGCAAAGCTTTGGAATGGCGTGTTTGCTTAATTGTTGAATAAATTCGTGATTCAGGCTGCTTATCAGGGCCAAGAAGACCCTTTTGAATCAGTCCCATATTCTGAGGTTCAACAATATCAACAGCAGGAGCAATATTTTACCTCACAAAGAGACAACTCAGAGTTAGTCCCACAGAACAAAGAGGAAACCAGACCACAATCGCAGGAGCCTCAACAACCACAAATCGAGGACACCGTTAATTTTTTAGGTTAAAGTGTTCCTCTTTGCCGTACTTTGTTGTCCGGGACAAAGACGGAACCTCATACAATTTCCTAATAGATACCGGCTCGAACAAGAACTATGTCCAACCAGAAATAGCAAAAATATCAAAACGAATGAACACAAGTTTTACGCGAACACCGTAAGTGGTCGCATTTTAATAGCCAGCCATATCCATTTGGGTTTATTTAACGAACCCAATAAACCAATAACATTCTTCCTATTACCTAATCTGAATCCGTTCCACGGAATTCTAGGTAATGACTCACTAAGAGAGTTAAACGCTATCATTGATGTAGGGAAAGATCTACTATACGTCAACAACTCTCATGTTGTTAAAGTGAAGCAGATGCGAGCCCATCAGGTCCATACCCTCAAATCAGATGAGCTCACTAATCAGCAGAAATTAGGATTAAAGGCGCTCCAAGAGGAGTACAAATCGCTATTCGCGGACCCAAATAAAAAATTGACTTATGCTACTAATGTCCAAGGAGAAATCCGAACGACAACAGACACTCCAGTCTACATCAAGCATTACCAATATCCAGCCTCTCTAAGAGAAGTAGTAGAAAACCAGCTACAAGAATTATTACGAGATGGTATAATACGACCCTCACGGTCGCCCTATAATTCCCCTGTGTGGATAGTCCCTAAAAAGAGTGACAGCCTTGGGAATAAGCAATATAGGATGGTCATAGATTATAGAAAGCTCAATGCAGTTACAGTTTCGGATAGGTATCCTATCCCCGAAATCGGAGAAATGGTTGCGCAGTTGGGCAACAATAAGTATTTCTCTGTTCTTGATCTAAAGAGCGGATTTCATCAGATTTCCCTTAAGGAATCTGATATTGAAAAAACGGCATTCGCCGTGAATGGAGGGAAATACGAGTTCACGAGACTCCCCTTCGGCCTAAAGAATTCCCCATCAATATTCCAAAGAGCTCTCGATGATATTTTGAGAGATCTCATTGGAAAGATCTGTTACGTCTACATCGACGACATAATAATATTCAGTAAATCGGAGGAAGAGCATTTCCGACATCTAGCTTTGGTATTTTCTACCTTGTCCAAGGCAAATATGAAAGTCCAAGTTGATAAATGCAAATTCCTAAGACATAGCGTTGACTTCCTAGGCGTAGTGATTTCAAGGGAAGGAGTTAAAACCAATCCAGAGAAAATCCAAGCCATTAAAAAGTTCCCTATACCAAAGAACCTAAAACAACTAAGCTCCTTCCTGGGACTAGCTAGTTATTACAGAAGATTTATCAAAGATTTTGCTAAATTAGCTAGACCCTTGACTGCGTTATTGAGAGGAGAACATGGCAGAGCCAAGAAAAATGTCTCAAGTAAGATCGAAATCCGATTCGGTGAAGCCGAAACCGATGCCTTTGAGAAAGTGAAAAATGCATTAGTGTCACAAGACGTTATGCTAGCATACCCTGACTTTAAACAAGAGTTCCATCTAACCACCGATGCCTCAAACATCGCACTAGGAGCTTCTCTAGAACAGAATGGGAGACCCGTGCGTACATTTCTTTCCCGTGCGTTATCCAAAGCTGAAGAAAACTATGCCACAAATGAAAGAGAAATGCTAGCAATAGTATGGGCATTGGATAAGCTAAGAATGTATGTATACGGCAAATCCAAGGTGATCATTTACACCGACCACCAGACTCTCACTTATGCTCTCAGCCCAAAAAATAACAACATAAAGCTGAAGAAATGGAAAAGTTACCTGGAGGAATACAACTACGAGTTGAAATATAAACCGGGTAGCTCAAATGTTGTAGCAGACACGCTCTCTAGGATCCCTACTAACATAAATGCTAGTAGTACGTCAGCTACAGTCCACAGTGATGAAAGCTCAGGGCATGAACTCATTCCAGCAATGGAAGTACCCATCAATGTCTTTAAAAACCAATTGTTTATCCTCACTGGTGATAACGAATCCACCACCTTCGAAATACCATTCCCCACATACCACAGACATACAATAGTGAGAAGTAATTATTCTGAAAACGATCTTGTAACTATTCTAAAAGAAAAAATGGATCCGAGAATAGTAAATGGTATTTTCACTTCCGAAAGTATCATGGGTAAAATTCAACAAATTTTTCCGGAGCATTTTAGGAATTACAAGGCAAGATTCACACAAACCCAAACTGTAGATGTCCATGATCAGACCCAAGAACAAGAAATCATAATTAAAGAACACCTTAGAGCACATAGAAATTCCATCGAAAATAAAAAGCAAATTTTATCAGAGTATTTTTTCCCAGGTATGAACAAAAAGTAGAAGCAATAGTAAACTCTTGCCAAACATGTAAACTCTCGAAGTATCAAAGACACCCTCCGAATCAAGAAATACAACCAACCCTATTCCGACATATCCAGGCGAAATAATCCATATAGATTTATATTCCACCCAAAATAAGATAATTTTAACAGCCATAGACAAATTTTCTAAGTATGCGCAAGTTAAACTCGTAAACTCAAAAGCAGCAGAACATCTTAAAGTGCCCTTACGTGAGTTATTGATAGCCGTGGTAATGGATAACGAAAAAGCTTTAAATTCTGCATCAATAAAATTTCTTTTAAATAATCAGTTAGGGATACAAGTCCACACTACCCCACCTTATACTTCATCCAGCAACGGCCAAATAGAAAGATTCCATTCCACATATACAGAAATAATGAGATGCTTGAAGTTAGAGCACCCCGAAATGGAATTTGAGGATTTGATATTCAAGGCTGTAGATGAATACAATAAAACGATCCACAGTACAACCAATAAAAAGCCAATAGAAGCATTTTTCGTAACAAATTTAATCCATACACCAGAAAAATTAGCACTCGAAAGGGAAAAGATTTCGGAAAACATCTTAAAGAAACAAAACAAAGACCTAGGGCATAACAAAACAAAACAACCCATAAAATTTACGATCCAGGTGAAACCATCTACGTTAGGATTAATAAACGATTAGGTTCGAAACTAACGTCTAGATACAAAAAAGAAATAGTAGCCGAAGATCTTAATACCAAAATTAAAACCAGGTCAGGCAGGATAGTTCATAAAAACCACTTGAAATATTGATAAACATCCTCTTCCGACAGATTGCTTATGTTACCACTTTGCTGGGGTCACACAACCATATTAGACTACACTAAGTCAAGAGTGGTCATGTTGGAAACTGGGTTAGCCGCGCGCCAGAATGGAACCTTTAAAATCGTCCATGTCATCGAACTAGAAAAATATCAAATGTCCATATCCGTTTTAAAAGAAGTCGTCAAAAATTCGACAAACCTAAGTCCGTATCAGCCTTTTTTGGCCTATGAGATAACGCGGATACAGAATGAACTGAGGAGGCTTCAGCCGATGCAGTTTAGAAACAAAAGATCGCTTGATATACTTGGCATGGCGTGGAAATGGTTAGCGGGCACACCTGATCATGAAGATCATATGATTGTGGTAAATAAGATCAATGAACAATTGGTAAACAATAATCGGCAGGTCGTAATTAATAATCTAATAGAAAATAAGATAAATGATATAATTAAAATAACTAATACCATATTAATTAGAGGTAAACCCGAATCTAACAATAAGTCAAAAGAAATTGAAATAACCAAATTTAAATTGAGTCTTCTAAGAGAAGAAATAACAAATATTATCTATGCAATCGATTGGGCCAAGGCCAATACAGTAAATTCACTAATATTATCCTCTACCGAAATAGATTTCATCGAAACAATTAAAGAAGAAAGTTTAACATTTATAACATTGAAGAATTAATAGAGTTTGCTGAGGTCAGTGTAGCCTCAGATGGTAAATCACTCCTTTATATTGTTAGCCTTCCCAGAGTAATTAATGAAATTTGTAAACAAATCCTAGCAATACCAATTAAATATCAAAAATTTATAGAAGAAATAGACTATGAAAACATCATGAAATGTAACAAGAAATATTTCGGGTTAACCAATAAGAGTAATTGTAAAATTCATAATGGTAAGACAATTTGTAAACTGGAAGATCTGACTAATTTAGAAAACAGTAAATGTATAGGAGCCTACTTGCAAAGAAGGAATCCCCAATGTAAGGTCATCAACAATCAGCACGTAAAATCTCATTCGGAAATAATGCCCGGTACCTTGCTGCTGAACCAATTCCAAGGAGACATCAGCATCAATGGAGAAAACATCACCCTAGAAGGCACCTTCATAATCCAAGCGGAAAACGCGACAGTCATTATAGAAGACTCCTGGTATATTGTGAAGACACGCTTTGAAGCCGAGGTTCAACCACCGCTGTTACAGTTACTATCAAATAAGCAGCAGAGAGGTGAAAAGCTATCGCTGGAAATGATCAAGGAGTTACACATCAATAATACTAATAATCTGGAGCGTATCCAAAGAAACAACTTGATTATGTCTTCGTCAAACTGGATTATTCTAACTCTTCTAGCAGCTGCGATGATAACATATTGCATCATTAAAAAATACTGCATCCACGGAACAGGCAACCATGGTCCACCAATGGAAGTCTCAATCGGGCCTGTCCAATATGTTGTTGCGACCGAGGACGTCCGCACTTAAAGAAGGAGGAGTTAAGCACTTCTATCACAACTCATACCATAACATAGAAGCCATAAACCCAAGTCCGTCAACACATGCCCATTAACCGCATGCCCATTGGCCGACCCTATTTCATCATCACATGCAATACCCATTGGTCAACCCCACTCAATCGTCACATGCCCATTTGTCGCATGATCGCCAATCTCAAGTAACAGTCCGATCGCTAGGATAACAATAAGCCTGCACCCCATTTTCCCAGGCCCTAGAAGAATGGTGTCGGGTTCGGTGCATACGCAGAATCACGCCACAAATTTCGGCAATAAACAAAGAATGGTCCTGAACACTTGTGTAAACAAAGAATGGTCCCACGCACTTAAAGTGGACTATTGGACTCAGCCAACGCCGCCGCCTGCGACGACGTCGATTACCCAAGCCTTCATCCAACATAATTGAACCATAGCAAATCAGTCTTGAGCCTAAGTACAAACCAACCGGTAACTTCGCTTAAACTCCGCCGAATTCGCTCACCAAAGTCAGCATCTTTCAGTTATAATATTAACATATTGTATTATAATAAAAGTGACTTTATAAATAAAAATTCATTTTTTAACCCGTGAGTGAAGGAAGTGTTTAATTTGTATAAACATACATACATATGTATGTATGTATGTGTAAGAGTTACCCTTAAAAAAGTATGTGAACACAAGGGCGTCGCCTAGTACTGGCATGGGGTGTTACCTTCACTCCCCCAATATAGCGATCAATTTAGTGAGACTTCAAATCGAAATGTATTAACAAAATTCAGCTACACTTCAGTGACCCCCCAAATTCGACGAATTCCTAGAGAGTTTCGCTCTACCCTGGTGTCCCGTAACACCTCATTGCTTTTGTTAGAAGCTCGCTTCGATCGCGGCAAGCTTTAGAACTGTGCTTATGTTGTTTGTGCAATTTGAGTGCACATGTTTGACATGTGCTCTTCGTTAGGGGTATATAAGGCCGATTGGAATATATGTTTTGTTTTTTTTTTTTGTTTTTGTGTTTGTTAGGCCGATTGGAATTTAATATTTAATTGTATAAATATATGTTTTTTTTTTGTATTTTTCATTTTAGTGTATATATGCATATGTATATGTATATATTTTCTCTTTTTTTTCGAGGGTATTTTTGGCAATGATAGACTTATTCATAAAATTATGCGGACAATATATTAGATTTTTTTTTCATTTTATTTTTTTTTCTCTTTATACCCTTGCAAAAAGGGTATATTAATTTTGGTCAGAAGTGTGCAACGCATAGAAGGAAGCATCTCCGACCATATAAAGTATATATATTCTTGATCAGCATGACGAGACGAGTTCAAATAGCCATGTCCGTCCGTCTGGATCAACGCAAACTCCTCCTAGACCGTAAGAGCTACAGAGCTGAAATTTTGCAAGTAGGCTTGTATATACTGCAGGCGTTGTATATCTCGGATTCAGCCGGATCGGACCACTATATCATATAGCTCCCATACAAACGGCAAATTCACGAACAGTGACTTTTCTCAATAACTTCATTATTTTCTGAGCTATTGTCGTGAAATTTAATATTGGTGAATTAATTACACATATTAACTGCTACGCCAAATTTTATCAAAATCGGGTGACTATATCATATAGCTCCCATAGGAACGATCGGTCCAAAACAGTGACTTTCTTCAATAACTTCGTTACTTTTGACGCGATTGCTTTCAAATTAAACATTTGTTAATTTAATATATCTGTTAATGACTGTGCCAAATTTGATAAAGATCGGGTGACTATATCATATAGCTCCCATAGGAACGATCGGTGGAAAACAGTGACTTTGATCAATATCTTCGTTATTTCCTATGCTAAGTTTGTAGGCCGTTCTTTCGGACACATTAGCCCTTTCAGCTTAAACATTTTTGGCTATAAGTAAGGAAAAAGTTACCAAAAAAAGTTGCAAGGGTATACAAACTTTGACGCGGTCGAAGTTAGCCCCGGCCCTCTGGTTTGAATTTAATTTGCGCGTATTTTTTGGCTTCGCTAGGATTTATTATTTCATATATTCTTGGTGTTTCTATTCTGCTATTGTTAATTTTGTTTTCCTTATGTATTAATTTTTTGTTTCTGATCTTGTTGCTACTTTAAGTATTTTATTACTTTCTATGTTTTTTATATTTTCAAATTCAATTCTGGAGAGAGCATCCGCTGAGAAATTTTCTTGTCCCCTGATGTATTCTATAGTAAAATCGAACTCTTCTAAATCTAGCCTTATTCTAGTAAGCTTTGACGATGGGTTTTTTAGAGAAAATAGGTATGTTAATGGCTGATGGTCAGTTCTGGTTAGGAATTTTTTCCCGTATATGTATGGTTTGAAATATTGAATTGCCCAATGTATTGCTGTTAATTCTTGCTCTATTGTTGACTTATTGCTTTCGGCTTTTGTAAATGCCTTAGATGCGTACGATATGGGTAATTGGAGTCCATCAAATTCTTGGCTGAGGACGGCTCCACATGCGATCTTGCTTGCATCAGTTGTGATACAAAATTTTTTATTAAAATCTGGATATTGAAGTATTTGTGGGCTTAATAATTTGTTTTTAAGTATTCAAAAGCTGCTTGACAGTTTGCATCCCAGATAAATTCTACATTTTTCCTAGATAATCTATTGATAAATTGTGCATGGTATGCAAAGTTTGGAATGAATCTACGGTATTAATTACAGAATGCTACAAATCTTTTGGCTTCGTCGCCATTTTTGGGAGTCGGGTAATCTTGAATCGTTTTGAACTTGCTTTCGTCTGGTAAAATTCCTTTATTTGTGCATTTGTGTCCTAGAAAAGTAACTTCATGTCTGAAGAAAGAGCATTTGTCTGGGTGCAATTTTAGGTTATATTTTCGGCAAGTTTCAAAAACATCCCTTAAGTTTCTGATCATGTGACTTTCAGAGCAACCAATTACAATTAGATCATCAAGGAATGTTTGGGATAGTGATAGAACCGTGAATGCAAGGGACATCATTCTTTGAAACGAGTTTGGTGCAATTTTTAATCCGTATGGTAATCGCTTGAATCTGAATGAGCCCTTATCTATGGAAAATGATGTTATGTCCCGAGATTTTTCTTCTAATTCTACTTGATGAAATCCTGACATTAAGTCTAAACAAGAGAAGTATTTAGCGCGTCCTAGCTGGTCAAGGATATCGTCCATTCTGGGTAGTGGGAGTGTATCCGCTACTAGTTGTTTGTTAATTTTTCTATAATCAACTACGAATCTCCACCGTTTTCCTTGCTGCCAGGTAGCGACTTTTTAGGAACCAATAAAATCGGACTATTGAACTCAGACATTGATGGTTCAATAATATCATCATTGATCAATTTGTCCACTTGTTTATTGATTTCGTTTTTTTGACTGTGTGCTATCCTGTAGTTTTTGGTGTAGACTGGTGTTGTGTCTTTGAGTCTTAATTTTTGTTTATAGAAATTGTTGGATGATATTTGTTCAGATTCTATTGCGAATACATCATCAAATTCTGAGCATAATTTATGTAGAGGTTCTTTCACGAAATCGGGAAAATGGGGTGCTAGTTTGTTCATTATTGTGGATTTATGTTTTGAATCATGTTGTTTGTCTATTTTTAAGATTTCATAATCGGACAGTTTTTCATTTAATAGGTTTATATTTGTAATTTGCACGTCTGTGTTGTTAGTATTTAATATGCGGACATATGGGTTAGTCTTAGAAGCAATAGTGTTTGCGACGAATACCCCCGGGTGTAATTCTTGATTAGGGATAAAATTTTATTGTTGTTTGAGGATATTGTAATGCGTACAATTTTTCTGTTCTAGGTGGAATATGGAATACATGTGTGTTTGACTGATCCCTATATTGATTATAATTTTATATCTTGATTTATATGGATCTATTATCAATTTTTGGTGGAATAATTGAGTGTGCAATTGAATTTTTTATAAAGTCAAGCCCCAAGATTCCGTCACATGGGATGGGGAAATCATTTTCTATTACTTGGAAGGTGTGTACCGTTGAGAGGTTGCTGACCTTTAGTTTGGTTTCGCCTATTGTAAATAGGACGTCTTTGCCTATTCCACTAAGTTTTGTCCGTTTTTGTATGTTAACTGTATTGTCTTTTCTTAATATTTCTTGTTTATTAGTGATACATCAGCTCCTGTGTCTAATAGTAATTTTATTGTCCCTACATCGTCAAAGTTTAAAGTTATGAAGCTATTAAGGTTGCAATTTAAATTATATATTTTATTTGTTCGATTTTTACACCAGAGGACTTTCGGAGTTTTCCGAATTTTCTTCTACATTTGTAAATCTAACATTATTATTTTGTTGTTTTTTAGGAGGATAATTAGTTTTGGTATATCTATTGTTATAATTTCTTCGATTATAATTATTACTATAGTTATTGTAATTCCTAGTATTGTTATAGTTAGTATTATCATTTGGGTTTCTATTTTGGTAATTATTATTATAATTTCTATTATTATTGTACGAGTTCCTATTTGTGTAATTGTTTCTTTAGTATAAAACACGCTGTGATCTTGTTCTATATTTGTAGATGTATTTACAAATTTAGCTATAACATCATTCATTTCAGTAAAATTGCCTGCTTCTATTATTGTTCTGACCTTTTCGTTATCGCAGTTTTTTATGATTCATTTCTCTCGTGCGTTTTCTCCAACTCATCTATCCTGCTCCAGAGTTTGCACGCTTCTGCCCAGGGTGGTGGCGGGTCGCTGTTGACTTGCGCCAGTAGAGCCGCACGTTGCTTCCTAAAGCGGACCAGGTGGCCGCCTCAACGCTTTGGCCTTAGGACAAGGGGGATTGCCGTCAGCGCGTCCTCCTCTCGCCTCCTTCTTGCCAGCTCCGCTCGTGGTGCAGGTTGCCTGGCTCGGTATTCCTCGACAGTCAGCGGCCGTGGTCCGTCCAGCGGGCAGTCCTCCAACGCCTTTTGTAGCGCTTCTTTATCCTTTGGCATTGATACTTCAGCCTGCTTCCTTTTTTTCACTTTTGCCTTTTTGTATGGCAAGGATTTATTTTATTTTGCCTTTATTTTATTTGTTGCCGATAGTAGGCAGGATCGCCATGAAATAGGCGAAGGCAAGGTTTGACTTGAAGTGATTTATTGGGGCCGCAAGCACGGTATTTATAGGAGAACGTTTACATTGGTCTTATGGCTAGTGTCCTTAACGGTACTTAAAGCTAGACATTATGCTTAAGTTCTAATTACTTATAATCTATCCCTAGAAGTATGTGGCCTAATCTTATCCCTAAAAGTATACTACATATAAACAAGCATTAATATAAACATTAGAGTAAGCATTTTTAAGAAAAATTGTCGCCTCTCAGAGTCTAAGAATTCTTTGATGTACACAAGACGTTTGTTAATAAAATCAGTTCATATTTTGAATTCAACGAATGAAGATTGGGTTATTTTCCTTCTCTCCGGGAATCCCTATTCATTTTGGTCCTTCGAGCCGGATTGATCATTTTGGTCCTTCGAGAAAAAGGAACTCTTTAGTTTTCCCCTACCAGTGGTAAGAGACTCAGAGAATGAATCAGCTCCTTAAAGTCTGAATTTTTATGATAAGATCAGCTAAAGGTAGCAAAATAAAAAACTCTTGTTTTCCCCACCAGTGGTAAGAGACAGAGTATAATATAAAAGCAAAATATTGCTTAATAAATAAAAAGTGCATGCGACCGAGTATATAAAGGCATAAAGGCAAAAGCATATATACACTATATGTAGTTGACAACTATCAACAGCAGTAGAGCAACAAGATAGTTGCAAAGGAGAGGCCGCTGGAGAACTTAAATTGCCAATAGAAGAAAGTCTGGTGCGATGACCGGCACCGGTACCGCCTGAGCCCATAGGCCCTGGCGAGCAAACTATCGCTAAGCAGCGGCAGACAAGCAGCGGCAGACAACTCTACTTAGCGGACAACAGTGGCGAACGGTGTCTACAACAGGATAATCAGATAAGATATAAATTAAAATAGTTTATATTATATTATATTATTAATATTATATTTTTAAAATATATAATTAATATATATTATTATTTGAATAAGACAAAAATGTTCCCCACAAAAACTGAAAAATTGTTAGCGAAGCAACACGAGTTGCATAAAAAATTGAAGGAGCTAGAAGAGTTAGATGCTAGTAAGTTTACTAGCAAGATTCTTAACGAACTAACTGAGATAAAGAAGTTATGGATTAGTAACCATAGCCAAATGCTAGAGAGTGGAGTAGCCCAACACTACTATTTCACAGACGGAAAGTATGAGGAAGTTTTAAATATGGCAGCCAGATTAATAGCCAAAGGAGAATCAAGCAGGCAGGGCAGTGGTGATTCGGAAAACAGTGAGGCAGATGTATCAATGTTCGAAAAGTTGGATGATAGCAAAGTAGAGGCGCGCGGTATTGAAAACGCCAATGCTAACCAGGAGATATTTATGGATAGAGCCCGACAGCTCCAGGAATATTTGGATAGAGTAACCAAAGAATTACGCACTCAGAAATTTCAACAGAGACATGCATAATACATGTTAATAAGATCAATTATTTATGGGAGAAAGTACAGGCCTACCGGGGGTTGACAAAAGATGCAAAATTTAAGAATGCTATGGATGATTTAGAATTCGATGTCCAGAATTTAGTATCAGTGTTAGAAATAAAAATGCACGATCAGAAAAATGTAAAAGTTGAGAATGTTACCGTGAGAGGGGAACTACCGGTGTTGCCAAAAATACAGTACCCACGTTTTCTGGTGAACCTAGAGAATGGGATCTGTTTGTAGAATTATTTGCAGAACTAATTGAGAATAGAGAGGATTTAAGTCTTGCTCTTAAGTCAATTATTTAAAATCCGCCTTAATGGGCGAAGCAAGGAGCATGGTAGCTCATTTACTGTCAGGTTCAGCTGACAATTATAGTGCCGCTTGGGAACTGTTAACCAAGCGGTATGAAAATAATCGGAGCAAATTTGTCCGATGAAGTTGACGTAATATTTGCTCAACTTCTGCTAAGGAAATTTGACAGAGAGGCTCTGCAATTGTATGAGAGCCAAATTAGAAAAACAAGGGAAATTCAAAAGCTTTTTGATGTCATGGAATACTTGGAGCAAAGATATTGCTAAATTATGCGGAATTCGAAGATAAATGTCCAGCTTTGCACAAGATGTTTAAATCATTCAAGCAATAAAGTGTGCACTAATGAAATGGTCTGTTCATTGTGCAGTAAGGACACTATACCTTACTCCATTTTGAAGAAAAACAGGAGAGTATTAATACTTGTGTAACGGCACAACCAACACTGTTGGCCACAGCTGTAATACAAGTAAAAAATGTAAGTGGGACTCTATACTCTCTGTATGTATAGTAGTGGCAACAACAATAGATGTCACAGGTTTTAAAAATTGGGAGAACAAGAAAGGTAAATATCAAAATAAAAAAATTACAATGCCAAACAAACTCAACAACAAAACTCAGAAAATAAATTTATGGCCCCCGGCAGGACCTCACATTGGAGGTAAAGTAAAAACTGGGGAAGAAAAATTATATATCCCAGAGCCAGTACAAAATAAGAATTTTCAGATGGCAATGGTTGAATTAAATAATGATCATTTAAAAAATAATGTCAAAAAAGATACCGTTAAAAAATTGTCCGAGTCTGTATTAGAAAAAGAACAGGTATTGCAAAATAGAGGGACAACATTAAAGCAGAATAACCGCTCAAAGTTCAGCTTTCAGCGAAATGTCAAAACAGTGGAGCAAAAGTCACATTGGCTTAAACCGAAAGGTAGAAGTAGTAGTTCTTTAAAGTTACACCATATAAAAAGGCTAGAAGTCAACACAGTAAAACACATCAGGAGTGGGTAGATATCCCGAAACAGGGCGGTATTAGTAATTGCCAAATATAATAAAATACGGTAGAAGCCAATTTGGTAAACCATACGGCATACGGAATAGGAAAGAATAGAAAGTCAGTCCAACATGTAGCTTTTATGCTTCTCTAACAACAATTATCTTACTAATGATAATATTAATAATAATAATTGTTTAAGACAACTTAATAAAAATAAAAGAATCCAAATCGTCGCATTTGGCGGCCCTTTGCAGAATGTTTAAGATTAAACATCGTGTTCATCTGGAATGGCTTCACCAAATCAGATGCACTAAGAAATATACAAAACGAAACAAAAACATAACACAAAAATAAGTCATAAAGATTCATAAGACAATTATTGCTTAAAACCAAACAAAACATGCGTCCACACTCTGTGGGAAAGCACTCAAGATTTTAAGAACGGCGCAATATCAAGTCGCCAACGCTGTGCATGATATAAACAAGCATTAATATAAACATAAGAGTAAGCATTTTTAAGAACAATTGTCGCCTCTTAGAGTCTAAGAATTCTTTGATGTACACAAGACGTTTGTTAATAAAATCAGTTCATATTTTGAATTCAACGAATGAAGTTTGGGTTATTTCCTTCTCTCCGGAAACCCTGTTCATCCGTTAAATAGGTTTCACAGAACTTTGCCGACACGGTTAGTACTCCATTTGAATCGGTGTGCATGCAATTATTCGCGACTCAAGATAGTGCGATGTCATTTTGATATTACACATGTCGTGAGAATCGCGGAAATGGAGGTAATTATAGAAATACTAAGATAAACTCACTGATACTTTCATTTTCGAATCTCGAATTATATAGGCCCATGTTGCTTTGTGTCCAAGCCGGAAAATGGAAGAATTGGTCGATTAACTGCCACGCTTATAATGATTGACGTCACTTAAGCTTCTTCAGTAATAAAAAACAAGTCAGAAACCGATTTCTTGCCTACTTTAATGGAGTCTTTCATTGCTCCTTGCTGGAATGGCCCCAACTTTTTTTTTTAGATCATAAGGCTGTAAGGTAGTTTTGATATATTCCTCGGGTGAGTAGTTAAACAGCTTTCAGTCGGAGTTCGTTGTCAAGTCTGAAGCCCATTCTAGATTTTGTTAGAACTGGCTAATGATCTCCCTTATCTCTTATAGTGGCCCTTTAATGTCTCGCTTTGTCTTCATTAGGCCGTCAGTTAGTTTAAAGTTGATCATCTCCATTTAAATTACTGTCAAGCTAGCCATCATAATCATTATCATCAGCGCTTGATAATCATTAATCAGATCATTGCAAACACCATTATATGTTTGCACTGGATTATAGACACTTGTCTGCCAAGTTCTATTAAGTACTTGGGACCCGCATGCGCTGTCAGCAACATAATCATCAGCCAGTCAAAAGAAAGTCTCATGTCAATGAGAGAGTGAAAATGTTTTGCCTATTTCTTTAAAAGAAAATGTCAAATGATTTGTCAAACGTTTTATTAGCCAAGCGAAGTCTGGAAAAGGGAGCCATTTAATGGGCGCTGGAGCCTACAATCGAAAATGAACAATTTGAACTCATTGGCGCAATGGCAGCAACTTCTGCGTAACGAAATGACTTAGAGGAATGCGTAACAAATTACAAAAACTGAAAGAAAAAATAATAATAAAATAAAACTACTAATTTTAAAAATCAAATTGCGCGCATGCGTGAAAAACTGCAGAAGGCGATTCGCTGAGCAACATACTCGTAGAGAGCACCTCGAATGGATCTCAATCCCAAAAAAAAACAAACGGCCGGCAA
>NW_025814174.1:0-101937 GCF_018902025.1 Drosophila willistoni | reverse complement strand
CAAGGTCGTAAACAATTTTTATAGTCAGTCAATAAAATCGTCATAGCGAATTTGTCAGTAACGTCACAAAGTTGAAGTGCGCCAATTTCAATCATTTAGTTGTCAACTGTCAATCCGTGTGGGGGCAATGGATAATCGCACGGCCAAGCTCATATTGGACGAACATCGTCCGGGCCAAACGGTGGACAACAATGCAGCAGTAGCGGCGAATAGAACCGGAGAAGCCACTGTTCAGTTGGTTAGCAATTCATTCGTTATAGACATTGTGGAACGCATCAATGAATTGTATCACTTTAAGAATTTCATTTTCTACATTTCGGAGAGATTGGACTTACAGAATGAAAACTCACTCGATTTCTTTCGTGAATTTTGTATACATTTTCCGCTGGCACCGAATTTAATATTCACCCGAAACTATCATGCCTCAATGCCCATGGTAGAGCTAATAAGTACACCCTCATTGGTTATGATCTATACAACGGAACGTGATGATCCCATTATGGAATTAGCTGCCCAGAAATTACGAGGAATACGCTGGCTGAAAACCCTTTTCATATTGTTTCCAAAACTCAGCACTGCCGAGTTTTATGTGGACTTTGATGCCCTAACACAATTCTCTAAGAATATTAACAATACTTTTGATTGGGTTTGGAGCAAACAATTTTAAATACTGTACTGATTACACTACAGAACAATGTCTATCTATTGGAACCATACCCCACACCATCAATAGTAAATAAGACAGACTCCTGGAAGGCAGATGAATTTTTCTACAAAGTATAGTAGGGATATGAAGGAATATGTGCTAAAGACACCAATACTCTATGATTTGCCACGGGTATTCAAGTCGGATAGGCCAACAAACAGTTATGAGGATAATTATGAGGATAATGGGATTTCTTAAGTTCGTAAATGCTCGCATTCTGGACACAAGCGGAAATATGTCAATGTCTTTGAATTTACCCAATCTATTGGAATTGGTAGCTCATGGTGTGTATGAGACATTGATACATTCATTCACGGACATGGTTGGCAACTATTCGGTTAGCTATAGCTATCCCATTGGCATAAATGACTGGTGTATCATGGTCCCATATCGCAATCAATCACCGGCTGAAGCTTATATACGTGAAGCATTGGAAAATAGCGCCTGGATATTACTATTACTCTCGGTTCTTTATATAACCATTGCCATTTGGTGGTGTTCACCCATACGTCCGCGAGATTTTAGTGCTGCATTTCTTCAGTCCATATGCACTGTGACCTATAGTGCTCCTATTTATATTATTAAGACGCCGACACATCGAATACGCTATCTGTATATTGTACTCTTTGCCATGGGTCTCATCTCGTCTAATATGTATATTTCAAAGATGACCAGCTATTTTACATCGTCTCCACCACAACGACAAGTTAATACGGTTCAGGACAATAATCGAGGCAAATTTAAGAATATTAGTTATGACTTATGAGAATGATCACATTAGGAGTCTACGCAATCAGTTTCTTAAACAACTTAAGGTAGTGGATAAAATATATTGGATCACTATCGTGATCCGCTGAATATCAGTTATGGTTATGCTGTGACTAGTGATCGTTGTCGCTTTCTCGATATGCAGCAGAAACATTTGCGAAAACCAATTTTTCGTCTCACGGACATTTGTTCGGGACACTTCTATCTATCTTTCCCGTGCATCTTGACTCGCATTTGCAATCGCCGCTGCAGGGCTATATTATGTAGGAATTTGTCTATTTAATATATTTATTTGTAGTATTTAAGTTTATTTTAATGTAAAACTATTTATTTGATTATTTAATTAGATTTAGTTGGAAATTAGTCGTCTTTGCTGCTTCGCGTCGTTTCGTCTTTCGTCTTTTTTGCAACCGCTTTCGCTCGTCTCTTCGGTTCGACTGCCCGTCTTTCGCTCGTCTTTAGCTCAATTCGCCCGCTCAGCAGAGTTGCCAGACCAATCCCACAACTCGGCCATCCTAGTATGCATTCGCCTCGAATGCATCCTGGTCGTCTATGTCACAGGGAACCCACGGCTTCATATAGGCAGCGCAAGTCGTAGTTCGCCTAGGACCATCGTTGAACAATGTATCTTTGACCACGTCGTATGTATCTCTGGCCTTTACCATGGTAATGCGGGTACTGGACCTAAATATTTGGGCTTCAGCTTCAAACCTCCTCCAAGTTGGGTTCTTTTAATAGCTACCAGATCACCGACTTTGTATATGGAAGCAGGTCTGCGACGTAAGTTGTAGGTCTTCTTATTTTCTTCTTGCATACGAAGGATCTGCTGCTTCGCTATATTCCGTAGATCATCTCTGTTGTCGTTAAAAAATCTGAATCATCTCATCGTGTATTATTTCTTTCAGCTTAAGGTCGTCTTTTGTTGCATCTTTTGTACCAATCAGTAGTTCGAACGGCGTTGAATGTTGTGCTTCTGCTGTACGTTGAGTTAATCGTTGTTGTACTTTGCGACAAACTTATACCATTTTGCTAGGGTCCTCTATAGAAAATCTTTGACATCACGGATATAATAACAGCGTTAAGGCGTTCGACTTGTCCGTTCGCTTGTGGAAGACCAGTCGTTAACTGCGTGAAGTTCGATATTTTCTGCCTTGCAATACTCTTTAAACTCGTCAGAAGTAAACGCAGAACCTCTGTCAGAAATAATTTGAACTGGATTTCCAAAAATTAAACTTTGTTGTTGTAGTCTTGTGATTACTTCCTTCGTAGATGTCGTTTTCGTCGGGTGCAACCAGCAAAATTTTGTAAAGCCATCGATAACTGCAAGAATGTGCTTATACTGCTTGTGAGTTGACTCTAAGGGTCCAAGAAAATCGATGTGGAACGTCTGAAAAGGCAGTTTCTTCTTTCGGCAGTGGATGCAGTTCTCCTTCTTTTTTACCAAGCTTTCGATTAAGTGTTAGGCATGGAATGCAGCATCTTATTTGGTGTTGTATTTTCTCATCTAATTTTGGGATATAGTACTCCTTTGCAATTATTTCCTTCGTCTTTTTCACAGAAAAGTGACCTCTTTCGTGAGCATGCTTAATAATTTCCCGTTGCAGAGTAGAGGAACTACAATTAGTTCTTCATCATCAACCAACTTATAAAGTATGCCAGCTTTCATAAAATAGTTGTTATGAGAAGTTTTCTGAGCAAGGATATCGATTATGGCCTTCAATTGGTCGTCTTGTGCTTGGGCATTCTTTAATTTACTGTGTATGTAATCTTCTGTTATAATCATAACGGGGTAGCGACTAAGCGCATCCGCATGACGTATACGATTTCCTGCACGGTGCTCAACATCAAAATCAAATTCTTGGATCTCAAGAATCCATCGTGCGACTCTAGTGCACACATCTTTTTATGCATCGTCTTTGCAAACGCATTACAATCGCTTATAACTATAAAATGCATACCTAGAAGGTAAACTCGGAACTTACGAAATGCTTCAACTACCGCCAAAATCTCTAATTCGTAGCTAGTGAATTTTCTTTCCGCTTCAGTCGTCTTTTTGCTCATGTAGTATACAGGGTGCAATTCTTTATCATCGGTAACTTTTGTAATAAATTGCTCCGAAGCCATCAATCGATGCGTCTGTATGTACTTCTGTTTCAAACTTGGGGTTAAATATTTGCAGAACAGGTTTCTGTGTTATCAATTTTTTTAGCAAATTAAAAAGATTTTATCTGACTCTCATTGAATCTAAAATTTGCATCGTTTTTTTAATAAATCAGTAAGAGGGCTTGGCTATAATCGAAAAATCTGCAATGAACTTGCGAAAATAACCAACCAGGCCAAGAAAACTTTGGAGCTGCTTTTGATTCATCGGCATAGGAAATTTGTTTACAGCTTTGGTCTTTGCGTCTGAGATACATATCTTCTGATTCTTTATAGTATGCCCCAAAAATTCTATTTCTCTCTTCAAAAAGCAACATTTCTTTAAGTTAATGACTAAACCATATTCTTCACATCGCTTCAAAACATTCTCAGATTGGAGACGGCTTCCTCTTCAGTTTTACCAGGGATTATAATGTCGTCGACGTATGGGATAGCCGTACCAGCACGGGTTAAATCACGAAAAATGGCATTAACGTGTCTCTGAAATACCCCAGGGGAGTTCGTCAATCCAAAAGGAACTTTTAAAAACTGGTACTGTCCGTTGTGTGTAACGAACAGGTGAATCTTCGACTCTCTTTTTCAACATCTACATGGAAAATCCATTCTTTAAATCGATTGTGCTGAAAACCGTTGCTCCTTGTAGCCGATCCAATTGATCTTCAATCAGGGTAATGGAAAATGGTCTTTTACTATTACCTTGTTTATTCTTCTGTAGTCAATGCACAGACGTGGAGTGCCATCGCGTTTTTTTTACTAATACGACCGGACTCTGAATTCAGACTCGGAGCAAAAGCGAATCTGCGTGGTCTCGAATAAATTGGACTATCGTCTTTTAAAACAATACGCATTTCAACATTTGTCAATTTTAAATTTTCCGGCTTATAGTTTTTGATAAGTTCGTTCACTTCGCACTTTGTACTTTTCGATGCATTTGAGTCAATGTCAATTCGTCGTTTTTCGACCTTTATTCTCATTACCGAACTTAATTCCGTTTCATCATTATATTTCCCGATTTGTACGCCATCGCGATTGATTTTTATTTCGCTTGCTTACAAAAGTCTTCTCCCAAAATCACTTCATGATCTAGGAATTCAGATGATACCACTAAAAAAACCAAATCAAACTGTTCTTGGCTTACGAAAAGCCTTCCCGTAAACGAACGATAGGTACCACTCTCTTTTTATCTCCGAAACCGTATAGAACTTTATCAACTTTAGCGAGCTTAGGTTTTTTCAAACGATTATAAATTGTTTCCGTTACGATATTATATTTTGCTACCAGTATCAAGCAAGGCTATACACTTTTCATTGTTGATTGATACTTCTTTACACATAAACAAATGATCAGCTGATATTTTATTAGTATTACGAACATCTGTGCTATTTTCAGGCTTTTTATTTGGACAGTCTTTTGCTATGTGACCAAAATTATCGCAACCAAAAACACTTTCTTCCTTTACTCTTATTGTCACAATTCTCAGATATATGTCCTTTTTGCCCACAGTTATAGCATTTTACACCACTTTCTTTATTTTCGTATTTCATTACACTTTCTTTTTTGATTTGAACGTTCTTAGACTCACTTTTTTGATTACTTGACTTTTCCCGCATTTTTTCATAACATTTTATTTTCTCTTTAAACTCTTTTAGGTTATTCATTGTACAATATTGCTTTGTTCATACTCAAGTCATTAATTCCGTCAATTACATACTGCATAAGAGCACTGTTCTCTATATTACCCCGTGATGCCATCTCTTTCATTTTCAACAAATATTCTTGAACACTTTCACTTTTCTTTATTTTCCGTTCTGACAATTGTTTATGTAACTCCGCGCTATTTATTACTGTTTTAAATTCATTTAAAAGTGATTCTTTCAATGTCGACCAATTTTAATTCCGCGTTCACTCAGAATAAACATTTTAGCAAGTCTTTTAATAGCTCTTTTAGCAAAAACAAATTTTTGTAAACTATCCATTGCATCAAGTCAGCCATGTCTTCGAAATCCTCAATCCATACTTCAACTGATAAATTTTCATCGCCATGGAAAGGTCGTAAAGAGTCTTCAACGTCCCGAAAACTCAAAGCGAACCTCGGTGGTGGCATGTTGACATTCACTGCACCTTGCGTATCAATATTGTTGGCCACGACTGTAGAGTTTGCCCTATTCGTTTTTGTTTCGCATATTTTCGTTGTTGCAGCTGTTCTAAAATTCGTTTCGTCGCTCACTACTGACAACATTTCGTCTTCGTCTTGTCCATCTCTTTCGCACTCATCGTCGTCATCTTCGTTTTGATCATTCTCTGTGTCAAGGTCAGCTAGCAAATTTACAGCTTGCAAATTGCGAAATAAATGGGAAGTTAGATAAACCCAACGTTACAAATAATCACTAAATCGTTATTTGTTAAATTCTTTTCCACATAAGACACTTTACTTTTATATAAATCGCTGTTGCAATCAAAATCAAACCCTTCAAACTTTCTTAGTCTTTGGCGATTTACACGATCGCCTTCTTCTTCGTATATAACTGTGAAACAATGTAATATTAGATTTCTTTTCAGTTTTCAGTGCCTCTTGCACATTCACAAAGTCTTCAAGTTTGCTCATAGTTCTTTCTCTTACGCACACACACTAATATTGTACATACAAATATGTATATATATATATACGTCGTTTGCCACGTCACCAGATAACTGTGGTATTCAAACACTTTCGCGTCGTTCGTTGAAAACTTTTTCACCGTTTCTTTGCCGCTTTTTCGTCGTTAGCCGCCAATTTTTCGTCGTTTGATGCTAATTCTTATTCGTTTTCGCGCTGTTTTTTTTTCTGGTCGTTTGATTCCACTGTTGCGTCGTTTTGTGTATGTTTGTCTCTTTCTCACTCACTGATCTTACTTTTTTACTTCTTTATAAGTTGAGCCATGCCTTCTTTGTAGGTTGAGTCATGCCTATTTTGTAGGTTGAGCCACGCCTATTTTGTAGGTTGAGCCCCATATTTGTAGGAATTTGTCCTATTTAATATATTTATTTGTAGTATTTAAGTTTATTTTAATGTAAAACTATTTATTTGATTATTTTAATTAGATTTAGTTGGAAATTAGTCGTCTTTGCTGCTTCGCGTCGTTTCGTCTTTCGTCTTTTTGCAACCGCTTTCGCTCGTCTCTTCGGTTCGACTGCCCGTCTTTCGCTCGTCTTTAGCTCAATTCGCCCCGCTCAGCAGAGTTGCCAGACCCAATCCCACAATTATGATAGCCCAACAAGATGGACTTATGCAACACTGGAAACGGGAAGCATTTTGGGAGGCCATTCATCTGGATAAAATCCACGTGGCCATTGTTAGCGAAGAACCAAGACCCTTGGCTTGAATTTTTTTTCAAGCATGATTCACGTTTGGTGTTTGGGTTGTGTTTTGGCCGGTTTAGCATTTGCAGCGGAAATGAAATGGTATCAATATTTTATTTTCAACCCGCATGGGTGTCATATTCGAACATCTTTAAGAAAATTACACAAAAAGCTCAGCAAATAAGAAAAAGTTGTAGATCACAAAACAATGAAATAAATATATGCATACATACATAATTTTTTATTGGTTGGGGAATGTTTTGACGACATTTTAAAAAATATTTAAAAACGGAGAGGGTTACTAGAATTATGTATGTTTTCTTTATTCAATGAAAAATAAATGAAAGAAAAAATGGCCGCCGATGAAAATTGAAAATACAATTTGTTGGTATTTTTTTGTAGTTTAATGTAAAAAATATCAAAGAAGCTAACATTGGCTATGCCGAAGTTTATATACCCTTGCAGTCTTCGGCAATAATAATTTTACATGTTTAAAATTTGTTTTCTGCAACTCAATTCGCCAATACAAACAAAACAATTTTACTCTTTATACTATACAATTTGTTCTTCTTCTTCCCGCATTCCCAAAGCATAGCAACGCACGCATACACATACAGTTTATGTAGCGTTGCGTCTGTGTGTGTATGCATGTACTATGTTGATGACGAAAGACGTAGTAGACAGCAAGCAGCGCTGCCGGCAGAGCTTGGAGCCGATTATTATATTGACTGTAACTTGTGTTATATTCATCCGATGAGATTCAAATTGTGGGATCTGGGGTTTTATATCCAATATTATCACATATGTAAATTTCATAGCGATACTCCAATTTTTATGAAAATGTTTCTTCTAGAGCTATATGATATAGTGGTCCGATCCTGATAATACTTGATCTGCTCCAGATAATAAAAAGCACAGAAAAAAATTTCAGCCCAATAGCTCTTAAGAGGGCTGAGTAAAACGCACACGCACGGACGGACAGACGGACATGGCTATATCGACTCAGCTTCTCATGCTGATCAAGAATATATATACTTTATGGGGTCGGAAACGTCTCCTTCTGTGCGTTACAAACATCTGACCAATTTTATAATACCCTCTGCAAGGGTATAAATATCAAAGAAGCTAACAGTCCTCGACCATAATATTTCGCTTTATCTGCAACTCAATTCATCAAATGCATTGACAAAACGTTTCAAATATCACTCTGTCGCTTTTCAATTCGCTATACCAGAAATTTTTTCTTCTTCTTCATCCCGTATGATTGGCACGCACCCACAAACAGTTAGTGCTCTCTGTATGTGTGTATGTGTGTGAGCTCAGCTGCTTAGTGTTGAGAGAAAAAATTATATCGATAACAATTGAGCTGCCAGTGCTAAAAAAAAGTGTCAGTAGTGTTGTAAGTGACTTTTAAGTTTACTGTCTTGTCAACACTTACAATTCCAATGGCATTTACTTATATACATACATCTAGTTGGCTTTGACAGACAGAAGCATATAAATAGAGCAACCTGAAGGGCTAGAGTTCATTCTATTTTGTTAAGTCGTTGCGATAGAATCAAATTTATTCCTTAATTTTTGTCCTCAATTTAAATTTAAACCACTTTATTCCCTATTCGTCCACATTAAAGTTTTAAAGTGCATAATTCTATCTGAGGTTCACGTTCCAACAGCGCTTAGGCCTTTTAGGAGATGTGATTGACACCGACGTTGGGAGAGTATCGTTCAAAGCATTTTCCTTATTCATTGTATTTCCGAACTTCCAACAATTTATCCAATAAACATAGCCATACTTCTAAGTCAGTAAGGTTTTTGGCTTTTCTGCTTCACGTCGTTTTCAGTGGATAGCCAGTTGTCTACTCGATCCCATAATTGCAAGATGCATCATTTTAAACGCAGCGTAAATACTGAATTTATGTTTTAGGTCCGAACCATTTTCTGTTGACTGTTGCTTATTGCCATGGTAAAACCATAAACAAATTAGTTTTAATGACGCCAATTTCGACGGTGTTGTTGATGCTTCTGGTGATTCTGTACCGATTCTGATTCTGTTTTTTCACCTTTGCATTTGAGTGCATGAGTGTTTCCCTCGTTAGAACATAAAGAGACCTCAAGTTCATAGTTAGAACGTTAACGTTAGTATTTTATTAAAAAAAGTCGTCGAAACGAGCCAAAGAATCAATATAGAAATTAATAACCATTTGCGAACTTTTTACATTGGACACCCTTGCTCGACATTGTAACTGCCGTCTTTATGCCACGATAAGCCAACTAGTTTGTTGCTACTGCTACGTGCCGAAAAATAGATCTTAATTTCAAAAACGAGTCCGTTAATCCATTGGGATATTTCTCCTCCTTTTTTGTTTTTCATCGTGCATGGCTATGCAGTAAGGCATTTAACTTCGCTGCCACACCATTTAAAGCTAATCGACAGTTTTAGCAAGATATGACATTGGTATTAAAGATTTACATTTTCTTTCTATTTAAGGACTCTGCCGTCTCTGAGGTTTGGTAAAGTCTTACTTCCTTTCTTTACTTTTTCCTTATTCATTATAATTCCATTAAATCAAAAATGTATCAAAAACCCTGCGTCCACAGCAATTTTGTGACTCTTTGACTACCATAATACGATTATAACAAAGTCATATTTGCTCCAATTTTGTTTGTGATGGTGTTTCGTTTTTTGTTTTAAATATTCCCATTTTTTCTTCAACTGCTGCTTCCAATTCTGGACGATTCCCTCATTCTGGGCGATTTTTGTTTTAATGTTTTATTTGTCCACTACATCGGTGATCTTTTAACATTAATTTCACCGTTTCCAAGTTCTCTCATGGACTATCGTCTATTGTATTTGTGTAAAATCCAATTGAACGGAGAGCCTCTTGACATTTTCTTAGCTCTGGATATAAGCTTTTTAGACAATACGCCGAAAGTTTAAACAACAAATATATTTTAGCATATATTTTCCCTCCTTTTCCGCAAAAAAAATAATTTTTTTATGTGTTGTGGAAAACGCAATCTAAAATTTTTAATGTAGTAGAAGCAGAAAAGTATTTTGTAATTTTCGAAACCATTTTTGTAATATGAGATAAATTAAGACAGGTCAATTTTAAATGCATTTAACTCGAGATGTCTGTTGACCCGAAGTCCGTCGACGGGGTTGGCTCCAAAAAAAAGTTCGCTAGTTCTTTACCTTTTTTTCTTTCTTAATGTCAAAGTCGTGTTTCAAATCGAATGCAAAAATGCTCCCAGTGGATTGCCGAGGCAAAGAATCAATATAGAAATTAATAACCATTTGCGAGTTTTTTATATTGGCCACCGTTGCTGGGATCTTTTTCAGCTCCTCCGCGCCTTTGAATTTAATTGTCAGTTTTACCTTTCGACCAGTGACTCGGCGTTGTAACTGCCTTCTTTATATCACGATAAGCCCACTAACTAGTGGGCTGCTACTGCTACGTGCCGATAAATTGTTTTAATTTTAAAAAAGAGTCCATAAATCCATTGGGATTAACATTTCTCCTCCTTTTTTGTTCTCCCTAGTGCATGGCTATGCAGTAAGGCAGGTTCACTGCCACACCATTATGTCATTGGTATTAAAGATTTACATTTTCTTTCTCTTTAAGAACTTTCTTTCTTTACTTTTTCCTTATTCATTATAATTCCATTAAATCAAAAATGTATCAAAAACCTTGCGTCCACACCAATTTTGTGACTCTTTGACTACCATAATACGATTATAACAAATTCATATTGGCGACAATTTTGTTTGTGATGGTGTTTCGTTTTTGTTTTAAATATTCCCATTTTTCTTCAACTGCTGCTTCCAATTCTGGACGATTCCCTCATTCTGGGCGATTTTTGTTTTAATGTTTTATTTGTCCACTACATCGGTAACCTTTTAACTGTAAGTTCTCTGTTTTTAAGTTCACTCATGGACTATCGTCTATTGTATTTGTGTAAAATCCAATTGAACGGAGAGCCTCTTGACATTTTCTTAGCTTTGGATATAAGCTTTTTAGACAAGACGCCGAAAGTTTAAACAACAAATATATTTTAGCAAATATTTTCCCTCCTTTTCCGCAAATAAAAATATTTTTTTTATGTGTTGTGGAAAACGCAATCCAAAATTTTTAATGTAGCAGTAGCAGAAAAGTATTTCGTAATTTCCGAAACCATTTTTGTAATATGAGATAAATTAAGACAGGTCAATTTTAAATGCATTTAACTCGAGATGTCTGTTGACCCGAAGTCCGTCGACGGGGGTTGGCCCCAAAAAAAAGTTCGCTAGTTCAAACATATGTATGTATGTTTATCCCGAGCCCTCTAACCAAATAATTAGACGCCAGTTTTTTATGTAATATTGCGCTTTATTTAGTTGCCCAAATTTGGTAGGCAAATCCATCGGTTAGATCGGTTGGCTGAAATCTTTATTTCAATATTGATTGAAGTTTCTCAAATCGCACTGCGTCCTTTGCGTTTGCTGGACAAAGTAAAGGTTCCATTTTCCATTTGCTCTGTTATAAATTTTGAATTATTTTCCTGAATTTTTCCAAGAACTTAGAAAAATTATATGTTTTGGTGACGACAGAAATATTAACACTCGCCACTCAATCACACACTATCGAAAAGTGTGATTGTGAGTAAACAGACGATAACTCCTTCGGAACAAACAAAAATCTTCGGTCACTCCCGTTTGCCGAAGTACTAGCAATACTTTTGTATGTGTGTGAGCTCAGCTGCTGTGTTGATTCCGAGGTAAGCTGCTGTCGACGTTTAAGCAGAGCTAATTATATTGACTGTAACATGTGTTCATACATACATATGTACATATGTAGGTATGTATCTAATCTTTCCATAATTTGGGGATTCGATGTCTTACACAAAAAACCAAAACACTAAAAAATTTCAAGTTGAATACTCCAACTCTAATTCCAATAGGCTTCCAAAAATAATATCACCTCAGTGTTGGGAGAAAAAATTATATCGATAACAATTGAGCTGCCAGTGCTAAGAAAAAGTGTTAGTAGTGTTGTAAGCGACTTTTAAGTTTACTCTCTTATCAACACTTACAATTCCAATGGCATTTACTTATACATATACATCTAGTTGGCTTTGACAGACAGAAACGGTATAAATAGAGGAACCTGGAACCTTGTTAAGTCGTTGCGATAGAATCAAATTTATTCTTTCATTTTTGTCCTCAATTTAAATTAAAATCATTTTATTCCCTATTCATCCACATTAAAGTTTTAAAGTGCTTATCTATCTGAGGTCCATATTCCAACAGCGCCATAGGCCTTTTAGGAGATGTGATTGACACCGACGTTGGGCGAGTATCGTTCAAAGCATTTTCCTTATTCATTGTATTTCCGAACTTCCAACAATTTATCCAATAAGCAATAAATGCCCACCTTTTGTGTTCTTTACCTTTTTTTTTCTTTCGTAATGTCGAAGTCGTGTTTCAAATCGAATGCAAAACGGCTCCCAGTGGATTGCCGAGCCAAAGAATCAATATAGAAATTAATAACCATTTGCGAGTTTTTTACATTGGCCACCCTTGCTGGGATCTTTTTCAGCTCCTCCGCGCCTTTGAATTTAATTGTCAGTTTTACCTTTCGACCAGTGACTCGGCGTTGTAACTGCCTTCTTTATATCACGATAAGCCCACTGGTTTGTTGCTACTGCTAGGTGCCGATAAATTGATTTAAATTTTAAAAAAGAGTCCATAAATCCATTGGGATCAACATCTCTCCTCCTTTTTTGTTCTCACTCGTGCATGGCTATGCAGTAAGGCAGGATCACTGCCACACCATTATGTCATTGGTATTAAACATTTACATTTTCTTTCTATTTAAGGACTCTGCCGTCTCTAAGGTTTGGTAAAGTCTTACTTCCTTTCTTTACTTTTTCCTTATTCATTATAATTCCATTAAATCAAAAATGTATCAAAAACCCTGCGTCCACACCAATTTTGTGACTCTTTGACTACCATAATACGATTATAACAAAGTTATATTGTCGCCAATTTTGTTTGTGATGGTGTTTCGTTTTTTGTTTTAAATATTCCCATTTTTTCTTCAACTGCTGCTCCCAATTCTGGACGACACCCTCATTCTGTGCGATTTTTGTTTTGATGTTTTATTTGTCCATTACATCGGTGACCTTTTAACTGTAATTTCTCTGTTTCCAAGTTCACTCATGGACTATCTGTATTTGTGTAAAATCCAATTGAACGGAGAGCCTCTTGACATTTTACTTAGCTCTGGATATAAGCTTTTTAGACAAGATGTCGAAAGTTTAAACAACAAATATATTTAGCAAATATTTTCCCTCCTTTTCCGCAAAAAAATAATTTTTTTATGTGTTGTGGAAAACGCAATCTAAAATTAAGACAGGTCAATTTTAAATGCATTAAACTCGAGATGTCTGTTGACCCGAAGTCCGTCGACGGGGGTTGGCTCCAAAAAAAGTTCGCTAGTTCTTTACCTTTTTTCTTTCTTAATGTCAAAGTCGTGTTTCAAATCGAATGCAAAAAAGCTCCCAGTGGATTGCCGAGGCAAAGAATCAATATAGAAATTAATAACCATTTGCGAGTTTTTTACATTGGCCACCCATGCTGGGATCTTTTTCAGCTCCTCCGCGCCTTTGAATTTAATTGTCAGTTTTACCTTTCGACCAGTGACTCGGCGTTGTAACTGCCTTCTTTATATCACGATAAGCCCACTAACTAGTGGGCTGCTACTGCTACGTGCCGATAAATTGTTTTAATTTTAAAAAAGAGTCCATAAATCCATTGGGATTAACATTTCTCCTCCTTTTTTGTTCTCCCTAGTGCATGGCTATGCAGTAAGGCAGGTTCACTGCCACACCATTATGTCATTGGTATTAAAGATTTACATTTTCTTTCTCTTTAAGAACTTTCTTTCTTTACTTTTTCCTTATTCATTATAATTCCATTAAATCAAAAATGTATCAAAAACCTTGCGTCCACACCAATTTTGTGACTCTTTGACTACCATAATACGATTATAACAAATTCATATTGGCGACAATTTTGTTTGTGATGGTGTTTCGTTTTTGTTTTAAATATTCCCATTTTTCTTCAACTGCTGCTTCCAATTCTGGACGATTCCCTCATTCTGGGCGATTTTTGTTTTAATGTTTTATTTGTCCACTACATCGGTGACCTTTTAACTGTAATTTCTCTGTTCCAAGTTCACTCATGGACTATCGTCTATTGTATTTGTGTAAAATCCAATTGAACGGAGAGCCTCTTGACATTTTCTTAGCTCTGGATATAAGCTTTTTAGAAAAGATGTCGAAAGTTTAAACAACAAATATATTTTAGCAAATATTTTCCCTCCTTTTCCGCAAAAAAAATAATTTTTTATGTGTTGTGGAAAACGCAATCTAAAATTAAGACAGGTCAATTTTAAATGCATTAAACTCGAGATGTCTGTTGACCCGAAGTCCGTCGACGGGGGTTGGCTCCAAAAAAAAGTTCGCTAGTTCTTTACCTTTTTTTCTTTCTTAATGTCAAAGTCGTGTTTCAAATCGAATGCAAAAAAGCTCCCAGTGGATTGCCGAGGCAAAGAATCAATATAGAAATTAATAACCATTTGCGAGTTTTTTACATTGGCCACCCATGCTGGGATCTTTTTCAGCTCCTCCGCGCCGTTGAATTTAATTGTCAGTTTTACCTTTCGACCAGTGACTCGGCGTTGTAACTGCCTTCTTTATATCACGATAAGCCCACTAGTTTGTTGCTACTGCTACGTGTCGATAAATTGATTTAAATTTTAAAAAAGAGTCCATAAATCCATTGGGATCAACATTTCTCCTCCTTTTTTGTTCTCACTCGTTAGGGCAACTCAGAGTACAGGGTAGTTTTAACATATCTTATTTTTCACAGCATGTCGCAACCAAGTAAAGAAAATGATGATTATGAGGCAAATGTAGCCCAGATTGCTGACGAGATGGTCTCCATATGTGAGAAGGAACAAGAAGCAGTAGTACTCATCGTACCTGGTGCACAGCAGGAGAGGAACCAACCCGACACCCCGATCCAGCCCCGCAGCATGGAGGTGGTCGCCCCCGGTCCTTTAGAGGAGCAATCGTCAGAGGGACAAACCCTACAAACAGGGGAAAACAATCGGATTACGTACCATCGACGCTGGGCGCGACACGAACGGAGTGGTCAGTTATCATGTCAGAGGTCATACTAACGCCTGTCCTACGGAGGATCCACGCAGGCAGGACTTGTCTCACACTGGACACCCCTCCGCGGTCCGAGTACGAACCGGTCAACCCGTGGTCGACACTAGGTGCTCCCCCGATGGTCACCAGCCAGAAAGAGACCGACCCAGGCCCCAACGACGAAGAGGCCCGACCTCGGCTACCGACACGCACTCCCAACATCGGTATTACCCAACAATCCAGTAGGAGCGCCGGACCGACCTCACGTCGGAACCATTGCTTCTTGGTGTGGGTGTACCACCGGTTTTTCAGAATCCAACTGAAGCCGCACGGACGCGTCACGGGCCATTTCGTCCACGCTAAGAAAGGACACCGTGTGACGAGTCACAATACTTGGCAGAGTCTCACACCCCATTACCGTTCCCCTTCTGATGTATATATTTAAGTAAACTACGCCCATGCAGGTTCCCTTTGTTGGTTATCTTTCGTTACGCCCATGGAGGGCATATTTAAATGTTCCAACATGGAATTATAACGACGTTATAATATGATCATTTAACCCACCCGGCATTATTTCTTTATTCGGAATCTATGTATACCCTATCCCTTCCCTTCTCCTTGTCCACTTAACCATTTTGAGTGGAGCCGAAGGACCAGCGAACTTCGGCAGGATGAGTTATTCTCCTGCAGACGAAGTCAGTCGCTGGTCTCTAGGCTCAGTCACTCAAGGTGAAGAGGCAGCGGATCTTGGCCAAGCGGGCTTCGCTTGGCAGACGAGATCAGTCGTTGCTACTCCTCTTGGACTCTCCTCCTACTCCTTTCCCTTCCCTTTTCCTCCCTTCATGTGGTCTCAGTCCCCAATCCTAATACTCATTAAGGTCTCCAGATCAAATAAATGTTCTGTAGACTGGACTCTGGGACTGAGAATTGTACCCCAGCCAGAGCTTCCTTACAACTCTCGAAAATTAAATGCGGTTACAGTAAAAGACGCATATCCATTACCTAATCTAGAAGGCCTATTAAGTAGACTTCCCCCTGTACATTGTATTTCCAAAATTGATCTTAAAGATGCATTTGGCAAATCGGTCTGGAATAATCATCGAAAGCAAAAACAGCATTTACAGTGCCCAATCGCCCATTGTATCAATTTAGGAGAATGCCTTTCGGACTGTGTAATGCCCCCCAAACGATGTGTCGTTTAATGGACCAAGTTATTCCGTATCAGCTCAAAACTCAAGTATCAGTTTACCTTGACGACCTATTGATATTATCAAATCATTTCGATGAACATCTTGCTCATCTTAGTGAGGTATCTGCCCGTCTGAAGCAGGCAGGGCTAACCATTAACATCCAGAAGAGTCAATTTTGTCTGCGAAAATTAGAGTACCTAGGATATATAGTCGGAGAGTGCACGTTAAGAGTTAACCCAGACAAGGTTAAAGCCATATCCGAGTTCCCAGTGCCGAAAACCAAGCGACAGCTTAAGAGATTTTTGGTGATTGATGAGTTTGGATTCGAACGACCCATCACGTTTATGTCTAAAAAACTTAACAAAGCACAACGAAATTATTCGGTCACCGAACTCGAATGTCTTGTTGCGATTAAAAGATTTCGAATGTATATCGAAGGCCATGAGTTTAAAGTCACGCTAGTTTGCGGTGGCTTATGAACCAACAAGAACTAAGCGGTCGATTAGCCCGCTGGTCAATGAAGCTGCAGGGGTATAACTTCCAGATAGAACACCGGAAAGGTAGTGAAAATGTTGTTGCTGACGCTTTGTCGCGATCATTTGAAAATGAAATAGCTTCCCTGGAAATGGAATTATCTCCTGAAATCGACTTGTCCTCGTCGGCATTTGAATCCGAAGAATATAGATCTCTGAGAGACAAATATGTAATAGCAAATCTTCCGGATTTTCAAGTTATTAATCAATATATATATCATCGCACTGACTTTATGACTGGGAATTCAGCGGATAACGATAAGATGTGGAAATTGCTGGTGCCCCAAGTACTCCGTGATAGTGTTATTAGAGCAGCCCACGATCCTCCCAACTCAGCCCATTGCGGCATAGCAAAATGTTTAGAGCGTATTCGGCGTAACTTTTTCTGGCCAGGACTAGTTGTAGACGTTAGCAAGTACATTCAACAGTGTGAGATATGTCAAACCTGCAAATACCCAACATGTAAACTAAAACCGCCTATGGGAAAACAAACCATAAGCGAACGACCATTCCAAAGACTATATGTGGATTTTATCGGTCCTTTCCCTCACTCAAAACAGGGAAATATCGGAATTTTTATCATTCTAGATCACTTTAGTAAATTTACCTTCTTAAAACCTGTAAAGAAATTTAACTCGAATGTAATAATATCTATCTTAAAGGATGATATCTTTAGCTGCTTTGGTGTGCCACAGTATATAGTCAGTGATAATGGCACTCAGTTTAAAAGCCAGGAGTTCACAACATTTATTAGGAATTACGGAGTGCAGCACGTATTTACCGCTGAGTAAACCGATCAATTAATGCGGCCTTACGGTCCTATCTCCGTTCGGATCAATGTCACTGGGATAAATTTCTCAGTAGTATAAACAGTGCCTTACGAAATCATATTCATCAATCAATTGGAATTTCACCCTATGTGGCGGTGTTTGGTCAAAACATGATAACCCACGGAAAACACTACAAATTATTGACCAACCTCAATCTACTGAATGAAGCTACGGTTCGGCTAGATAGACTAGACAATTTCGTACGTATTAGATCTGATATTCAATTTTTGATTTTTTTTTCAGCTTTGAGCCTTCACTTAATAGGGCGTGTCATACAAATCTGTGGTGTAAGGGTGCGCTGTTTCAAACATTAAATTATATATGTAAATCTGCTAGCTAGACGAATATATTTGGCATACACTATTTCTAAGGCGAATTGACCTTGAGCTTTTTTTTTGGAACCGAGCTTACACGATCCACTTCCATAGAAAAGCTCATGCAAGAAAAGGGCCCAAAAATTTAGCTTGAATAGTGTGCAGGGAGTCTAGAATGGTCTGAGCTATAGTACAGTTGTGCGAATAAGAGGAGGGAGAACGCGAAAAAAAAAACCGCAAGTGCAAGCAATGCACGTCTAGTGACGTAACACTCCGGTACCCTCATGGACATATATAAGTCCACGCCTCTTTTTTTTCGAGTTCCAATTTTAATTAAGGAACGAAAATAAAACGCCACTGCCAGCGCTGTTCTGCCTCCGTATAGGCAAGCGCGTACTCATTGTGTTAGCCACCATAAGGCCGAAGACGACCCCACCCATGGTTTCATGTCGGACTTTTGGGACTACGACCAAATAAATGTCGGCCCAGTCCATGAACTGACCATAGGATGAATTGTTGGAGAGCGATTTGGCCATAAGTGCGCACACATATTGTTGTGTGGAGCGTACCCAGCCAGCCTAATTCCTAGGCGAACCCTCGTTGGAGTGGATGTTTCACCTTAGGACACGGGATAGCCCCTCTCAACAAAGACCGGAGATTTCTGCTGGGAAGACGTTGCAGCAGATTCACTACCCAGCATAGATGACCCCAACCTCACCCCCAGGCCCTCGAATAGCCGTTTTTCTTTTTCTTTAAGTATCGTACAAACATGTGTTCAAATTTATAAGTATAATATTTAATATGAAATTTCTATATAGCAGGTTCTGAAAATCACAACGTTGGTAACGAGAAGCAAGCTATATTTTGTGCCCTTCTTAATAATTTGATTAGCCTCTAGTGCTCCACCCATCATCAGGCCTACTGACTGGATTGGACTCTACAAACTGTAAGTATGGCATAGCCGCATAAAATCTATTGGCGAAATATAACCGCTTGCCGCGACCACAGAGTTAGTTATTTTTTTTTATTTTTAAAGTGAAATAAATGCTTAACGTAAAATTTAGTTTAGATCAAATTTATACTTATAAAACTATATTTGAAATTATTGTTAATGCTCCTATTATCTAAGTGGGATACGAAATCCGATGTTATCTTCTTATCTTAATGGCATATGCCAATTTTTTCCTTTGAATTAAATATATGTATGAAATTATGAATTGCTGAGTTAGTTTATTTGGGCACCTGACGTAAAAGATTTAACAGCCACAATATGGGTATTACTGAGTTTGCCTAGGTATTACAAGGTTGGGTGGGTAAAGAGAAGGCAATGACATCTAGGTCCTTCAAATAATACCCATCACCTCTGCATAAAAATCCCTATTTAGGTGTAGTCCTTTATTACTTATCTCTGTCTTCATTTTACTTATGTAGCGCATGTTTTGGGAGAGCACAAGAACCACCCCATTTTCCCTGAGCTCAGCCGAGCCACTTGTTAGTAAGACAGAGAGTGCACTCCGACACCCTCGTGTTCGTTACAACCCGCACACTTACACGACACATATGTACATACATACATCACAGACACATACAGACACACCAGAGAGTGGCAAACAACAATGTGCAGTTTATTAACCGAGTTTGGGGAGCATAAAATATATAAATTTATGCATAATGTTATCGCCTGCCATCCCTCAGCCCTCTCTCTCTCCCATTCCCTTTATCGCTCAATATCAACAACGGCAATGTCACCAGCTTAATTTCATATGAAACTTGTTTCAAATGTTTCGGCACATTTGTTGAGGCTTGTCAACATTGTTGCCAAGCTATCAAAGTGTTGCTAAGCCCGTGCCATGTGGCGCTTGCCATGTACAAAGAAGACAAATGAAATGTTGAATGTTATTTATTTTGCATTAAACATATATTTTAAGCTTTCACTTAAATTAAATTCGAAATTTTCGCGGTTTCGGTGTCGGTGTCGGTTTCGGTTAGCTTGAAAGTATTTTTCTAACTAAAACCTTTTCCCAAGGTAAATTACATTTAATTTCAATTTGCACGGCGATTTTAACATGATTATGTGATTACTAGACCAGGGTCACGACCTATTAGTTATTTATTGATTAGAAACTATATGAAAAGATGCGAAAAATGCTAGTCATGCTAGTTTTTGAAAAACTTTAAAGTAATCATAGATTGATCAGTAATCAATTTGCACTCAAAAGGAAGAAAATTTAAACTTATCCGACTAAAGAGATTTTTAGCAGCTACTAACTTTGCCCTTTGTAGAAATAAAACAGAAATTAAAAAAGTTCGAACACCTCGGAAAAAGTTTAGAAATATGCCAATATTAAAATGTATTAAATATTAAAGATACTCATTTAACTTGCATTCAGTTTTATGAAAAAAATCTGTATTTGAAATCTATTTGTTACCATCGTTTCATAAAAATTTATCTGCCATTTACTTTTTGGAATCAATTTCTTAAATACCTTGACATTTTCACTTGAAATGGCTTTGGTTCTTGACTTGGGATATGGGGGTAAAACGGAGTGTTAAATCAACCCCACGGCAGTGATACAAAAAGAAAACTCTTGAGAATTCAATGTGCAAATCTCTTGAAATGCGTGCAAACAAGAAATTCCCACAAGCCCTAAGTGCTCTCAATGTGTGGCAAATTTTGCAACTTTTCGATCCTTATCTCTTTCTCTTCTGTTGCCCCCCTATCAATTTCCATAGCAAGATTTATTTGGCAAAAAAAAACGTGAAGGAGGCTATAAAATATTTATTGTTTTCATGATGAGGGTGAAGCGATAGACAGCAGCTACAGAAGCAGGAGAACAACTTGCTTGCAAAATCACCAAGAGGAGCAAGAACAGGACCTAAGACTAAGTAGCCTTATTCGTAATACGATATGAGGATTGAAATATTACCTTTAAACGAGAATTTATTTCAGAAATTTAAAATGCCAAGTAGCTGAAGTTAGTTTTTTTTTGGATTTATTTCGTAATGCACAGTTATATATTAAGGAAAATTAGAATTAAAACAAAGTTTATTAGTTTGCACAAACAGCGAACAATCTTAACCGCAATTTATTTTGTATAATTTAATAAAATATTAAAATTGTATGATTGTAATGAGATGAAAAGAAATATGGAAAAAATATGTTTCATGGTGAATGAAACGACTTGACCATAATTCAGCCAAAAAAACATTTTTTTAAATGACGAACGAATAAAATTAAGCATTTTGAATTTTAAAATGCTATAAAAGGTTAAAAGAAAATAATGTTAGATGGCCAGGGAAAAAGTTGAACTTGTTTCTTCGACTGCTTCGAAACAAGTGAAGTCAATTGTGAGATGTGGTCTAACAAAAAGTTTCAGGGCCTACTTGACCACAATGAATTAGCAAAATTGGAAAATCATGGAATGAAGTGTTGAAAAATCATGGAAAGAGGTGTTGAAAAATCATATTAAGAAGTGTTGGAAAGTGCAATACGTTAAGGGTTTCCATCAATATAAATTGGCAAAAACTTTCAGAGTCTACTTGACCACAATGAATTGGCAAACTTGGAAAATCATGGAAAGAAGTGTTGAAAAATCATAGTAAGAAGTGCAATAGGTTTAGGGTTTCCACCAATATAAATCGGCAAAAACTTTCAGACTACTTCCCCAGAATGAATTTGCAAAATTATATATTCTCCAGTTTTGGAAAATCATAAAAAAAGGGGTGTTGAAAAATCATAGTAAGTAGTGTTGGAAAGTGCAATATATTTACGGTTTCCATCAATAATAAATTGGTAAAAACTTTCAGAGTCTACTTGACCACAATGAATTGGCAAAATTGGAAAATCATGGATAGATGTGTTGAAAATCATAGTAAGAAGTGTAGGAAAGTGTGAAATATGCTTAGGGTTTCCATCCATAATAAATTAGTTAAACTGGTTCCCAGGTTACAATGATTTTTTTTGCATATTTCTATTTATTTGCTCTTGTGATTCGAAATACAATCATGTAAAAATATAATTTACAGAAAAATGGGTATTTTTTAAAGTATTTTGCTGAAATACAAATATTTGTTAAAAAGTTTTTTGACAGCTGTCGAAATTAAATTGCAATCGTTTATTTTTTTTGCTGTTGAAAACCCTTTACTGCGCCTAGAGCCCCTAGCGATTCTCTTCCCGGTGAACAGCTGTTGCAATTTATACAAATAATTAACTGTCAGCGGCAGGAAAAGCTGGAATTTCCTTCCTCTCCTTATATCATTTCCTCTCTCTCTCTCTCTCTCTCTCTCTCCATCCGCCAAGAACCCTGCTCATGATACAATAACATAAGGTAGTCTCGTCGGCAGCAGAACTGTCTTAGCAACGTTTTCATATGACAACCTTTTCATATGACAAGCACGAACGCACTGAAGCTAAGACATAGAAACGACGAGCCTCTGCTGACGACGAGACTACCTTATGTTATTGTATCCTGACCCTGCTAGCGACACCTTGGAGGCAACAACTACAACAGCAAAAATTCCCTACACACACACACACACTCACACATACACTTGAAAATTATAGGCAATTTTAGTGAAAAATGGAAAATATAAATAAATGTTGATGGTTGTGTGAAAGGTGCCGAGAGTGTCAGGGCAAGAAGCAACGGGGGGATGAATTTGAAAAATGTGCGAGAAAAATGATTTTTGCACGCCTCGTCGCATATGACAGAATCCGGGAGCCAGGAAGCAGGAGCCTGTCGTCTCCGTCAGCTGCCAAAGTCATTAACTCGACAAACCGCGCCGACAACAATGTCACATCAGGAGTAGCTAGCAACTAGAGATGAGAAAAAAAACAAATAAATCACATGGAATTGTGATTATTGCACTCTTTAGAAAGTTTTGCAATTTCATTTATTTCATTTCATCTGTTGATCAAAAATTCCACAAACTGATACGGGATCCATACTTTGTCTTTGTCTTGTTAACCACAAACCGCATATTTGACAGACCCATGGAGCTATTGTTGGCAATGAGACAACCCACTACCAAGTTGGTTCAGAATTAATAACAATATCAACAAACTCGATTAACACTTTTGAAAGCCTTAGTTTATTGGTTGACTTATACAAACAGTTTACAACTACTTATGAATCCCCCAAAATTGACCATTTAGTGTTTTGCGGAGAACTGCAATTAGTATGATTACTCAGGATCATTTCCGATAATTGCGCTCAACAGTTCAAATGAGTCACAACCTTGATGAATGAACCCGAACTAACTTAGCTTAGGGGGAGGGTAAAAATGGATCGTGATCTCGAGTACCCCACTTATAGGCAAATTTATGATCGAAAATTTGATATCGATCTACTAAATCGATAAGTGTAACATCTTCCCTAAATTTTCTATTGACTTTACTACGATAAATTTGCTCCTTGAAGCTTTTGCCATCTCTAAGAGACAGCGACGGCTATGTTGTGGCCCCGTTGAGTTATGCGTAAGTGGAGCAAAAGTGTATAGGCAGCGGAATGGTTAGTGGAGAGGAAAAGCGGCAAAGGCATCTCAAAAAAATGTTAAGGTATTCGTTATGTCAACAAGAGCACAACAATGGCTAGTGGGTGACGATTCCTTGTTAGGCACATTACATCACTCAAATTTGAAGAGAAAGAGAGTCGAGCAGCAGACTTTCTGTTAAGTGGGAGTCAACATGGAAGAGAGTTAAGTTGGAGCGGGAGAGTTAGGTTGGAGTGTTTTTGTGTTTTCTGTAATTGTAAGTCAAGGAGAGTTGCTGCCTCTAACTGTGACAGAGGTAAAGCAGTTTCTCTCTACCTCCGCATTACTTTTTTAATGAAGTGCTGCTGCAGTTCCCTCTTCTACTCACCGCAATTGCATTCAAGCGACAAATAGCAGCTGTAACAGAGGGTGAACGGAGGGAACTGTAGCGATGTCTAGCCTTTGTGCTTTGTGGGCACGTTCCTGATTTACATACCCTTTATATAGAAGGGTCCATAAACGTATTCAAACCGTTAAGAATCCTTTTAGATACCCGATTCGAAACGCATACAAAAATAAGGAGACTATTAATGACTTATAAAAAGGTAAATTTTGAACCTATGACTAGTAAATCGATCTAGTTAACACATTATTTATTCCTATTGTAGGGTATTTTCATAGCTACTACTTAAGCACTTTTGTCGACTTCTCTTTCTTTTTCATTTTTTTGTTATGTTTCTCTCTCTGTTTTTGTATTTGCCTTTTAACGGTATACAAATCTTCCGCTTGGCTGGATTTCAAGTGGCAAATGCGTTAATTGGGCATTAAATGGAAAGTCAAAGCATTAGAAATATGTATATTTATTTGGTATTATGTTCTTATATTATATTGGTATACTTGGCGATTGTGTTAACCCTATTTGTGGACATGAATGAAGGTAAATTAAGTTCAATGTTATAACAATGACTTTGATATGTATAAAATCAAAGGGGTCAACGTTCCAATAAATCTTAAAAACATTTTTTTTTTTTAAAAAAGGGGCATATTCGCAACTGCGAAAATATTTTTAAAATGACGAAAAGTATTGTGGAGCTCGCTTCACATTTCATTGGTTCATTATTTTTTAGGAACCTCATTAAAAAAAATAAAAATAAAGAGGAGTTGGAGTTTATACTATAGCATCCACATTCACATTCGCACTCACATTATTTATCTGAGCATGATTCCTTTGGGAATAATTGTGGTGGTTTCCATTTAAAAATCAAAAATGGAGGGAAAATGGGGTTATATATTTCTTATTTTTATGGCAGAAGGAAAATGTTTCACACGATTTACTATCAGAACTAAAAGACTGTTCTCAGTGAGTATATGTATCGACATCGAAACCAGAAATATAAAAATACTGCTTTTTAAAGGACACTGTATTCATCGAGCCGTCACTATTGGCGGATGCAAATCTCGGTAACTTCAAAACGAAATCACAAGTTGAATATCACATTTTGCACCCAAAGTAAGGGAAGGGCCAAATAGACGCTTTAATTTGACTCCGAAGGGTTTCATAAAAACTGATTACCAAGGTTACCCAATGATTTCAAAAATCCGCATGTGGACTATGATGACAATACACAAAATCAAACATATTTAAACTGAATAGCTTAAGATATAACCAAAAAGCATATAGTGTAGTAGGTTCGATGATATATATTAAGAGCCACAAATAGTTCTTTATGGTTTGAGTTCAGTTTATTGAATAATTCTTAATTCTATAACAATTGTCGACTATAGCTAAGACCGCGTAGCTGCGCTGCTAGTCATGCAGGCAGAGGAGCGGTATGCTTATGTATAAATGTATAAGTGTTTACATAAAAGTATGTATATTTATATACCGTCGCAGCGGTAGAGTGAGGATGTATCATATTGCATATTGGGCCAACGCGGCCGCGCGTGTTATATTTGCCGACACAGCAATTGACCAGCACCATGCACTCATGGGTGGTCATGTTACTTAAGAGGCAAATGCACTTGAATGTTGCACACATAAATATTGTAACTAATTGCTACAATATGTTTGTATTGTTGTTAATATGTTATTCCAAAACATGCTACATCCCCCCTCTTTAGAAAAATAACGTAATTATATGGAGTTATTTTCTAAAATTTTTTTTTTTATTATATAGAAATTTATTTACTTATTGTTTTTTTTTTTTTTTAATTTTTTTTTCTTTTGAATGTTTGAGTGTTTGTTTAATGACACATGTGGTAAAATTATATTTGTATATGTATAGTGTCATTAAATGTTGGTAATTTATTTGTTTAAATTTATTTCTTTTGTTTTATTGTTATTATTTTTTTTTTATACCATACACCCATATGGTGAAATGGTATATTAAAGTCGCCAAAATGTATGTAACAGGCAGAAGGAAGCATCTCCGACCCCACAAAGTATATATATTCTTGATCAGGATCAAAAACTGAGTCGATCATGTCCGTCCGTCCGTCCGTCCGTCCGTATGAACACCTAGATCTCGGAGACTATAAGAGCTAGAGCCACCAAATTTGGTATGCAGTCTTGTGTAGTATGTACGCTTATCGAGTTTGTTTCAAATTTTTGCCACGCCCCCTTCCGCCCCCGGAATTTAAATAAAACTGTTTTTCTTAAAAAGTATGGCAGATTTAGTTAGCGCGCAGAAAATAATTGTTCCAACTTTTTGCCACGCCCGCTTCCGCCCCCAGAATTTACATAACTCTGATTTTCTTAAAAACTATGAAAGCTACCGACATTAAATTTGGTATGTAAGCTAGCTTAATAGACGCGCAGATATTGACTATTTAAGAATTTTGCCACGCCCATTTCCGCACCCGAAAATTAAACAAAACTGATTTTCTCGAAAACTAACAAAGCTAAAGTCACCAAATTTAGTATGTATATTGGCTTAGTATGCGCGCAGAATACATATATTTTATTATGTTGCCACGCCCACTTCCGCCTCCATAATTTAGAAAAAACCGATTGGCTCGCGATCAAATTTGGCAGACTAATAAATCTTATATATTTCTATCAAACTACCAAATTTGATTGAAATCGGACAAGAAACATACAAAATATAAGTATAAACGTATTTTGCTACGCGAACCATAAGGGCAGAATTGGTCGTTGGCTAGTGGCGGCGCTAGAGTGCTCGTATGTTTGTAGAGTGAGCGAGATAGCATATGGTATGAGGCATGTTAAAACCATTTAATAGACATACATTTGGTTTTCGAAATTTTAAATATTTGTTTTACCTGGTGTATGGTATACCCAAGTCGGCGAGACGACTTACTTACTTCATTTTTAATTCACTGCGATGCATATTTGTTTTTATACCCTTGCAAAAAGGGTATATTAATTTTGGTCAGAAGTGTGCAACGCATAGAAGGAAGCATCTCCGACCATATAAAGTATATATATTCTTGATCAGCATGACGAGACGAGTTCAAATAGCCATGTCCGTCCGTCCGTCCGTCCGTCCGTCCGTCTGGATCAACGCAAACTCCTCCTAGACCGTAAGAGCTACAGAGCTGAAATTTTGCATGTAGGCTTGTATATACTGCAGGCGTTGTATATCTCGGATTCAGCCGGATCGGATCACTATATCATATAGCTCCCATACAAATGGCAAAGTCACGAACAGTGACTTTTCTTAAAAAATTTGTTATTTTCTGAGCTATTGTCATGAAATTTAATATTGGTGAGTGGTATTGGTATTGGTAAAGATCGGGTAACTATATCATATAGCTCCCATAGGAACGATCAGTGCAAACTCAGTCACTCAGATCAATATCTTCGTTATTTCCTATACTAAGATTGTAGGCCGTTCTTTCGCAATATTAGCCTTTTTAGCTTGAACGTTTTTCTACTTTAATGGCTATAGGTAAGGAAAGAGTTACCATAAAAGTTGCAAGGGTATACAAACTTTGACGCGGTCGAAGTTAGCCCCGGCCCTCTGGTTTTTGGTTTCAGGTCAGTACCTGGCCACCAGTGTGGCCGCGTGTTGGTTTTTGGTAAGTATAATTGATTTTTAGTTTTGTAAATAATTGTGGATGTATTAATTTTAGTTTTTTCTCCGTTTTCAGGTACGTCCGGTGTATATATAGGGGTTGCTGCCAAAAATATACAGGTAAGTGTTGTGTAGATTTGCTGACTTTTTGTGACAACTTTTGTTTTCTTTCAGGTGCAGGAGCATTAATTGGACCCAATGGGGCAGCTGCCAGGCGATGCATGAGGGGCTGTAGTAGATGAGAGACTGCAGCTGGCTTTTACATAAGTTTGTTGTTTTTAGATCGATTCTTTGTTGATATTTTTTTATTTTCAGGTGTAGCCGCTGCTTGAGGACCAGGAGGACCAGATGCTGCTGCTGCTGCTGCTGATGACTGGAGACGATTTGCAGGTAAGTTTGTGTGATTTTTGGGTGATTTTTCTAACGATTTGTGTTTTTTCCAGGTGCAGGCGCTTGCAGAGGACGAGATGGACCAGATGATTGACGAGACGCTGCACTAGGACTCGCAGGCGGTGCTGCTGCTGACTGACGTGGATTAACAGGTGAATTTTTGACTTTTTTATGATCGGTGATGAATTTGGCCAGCTCGGCCTTAAAGTATGCACATCCCCTGTATGTGGCTCGGTGGCCACCTCCGATGCGGACCTCTTGGTTGCCCAGGACTTTAATTTTAAGGATGTCATTGTGTTTGTTATCTGTTTGTTTTAAAGTTTTTGAGACATCTGATGTATTTTGTATTGAATCCCAGCTCATTTAGATTTTTCTTAATAGCTTCGGCAGGGGTAGAATGGTGAAGGTTTAGAATGGCATACCTGGCACCACGCTCCCATCTAGACTGGTGAGTAAAATATGCGTATTTATTGGCTTCTAAGGAGGATTTGACTTTAAGGTAACTATCCATTGTGCCCAGTTCTCTCATCAGGATTGGCAGCAGATTATTTTGAAATTGAGGCATAGGGAGAAAAAATGCCGGCAAGGTATTCTTCCTCCGTGCCACCATTGCCCAGGTGCATCTTTGTTGCAGCTGGGTGCGTTCTTTGGTAATAAGAGGCTCAAAGTTAGGCTGCAGGTAATTTTCCATTTTTAGGGCTGGTAGATGTGGGCAATGGGCGTTTTTTTGGTGATGAGAGGCTTCGTAACATGAAGAGTCAATAGGCAGGGTAGCATAGGAGGCATTTTGGGCTGTTTCTCCAACAGCTCTGGCATTAGAGGGGAGGGGCATTGTGAGACAAAGGCGTCGTTGAGGTCAACCAAGGTAAAAGTCATATTTAACGGTGAGTCATCAAGGCGGACTAGCATATTATTGGCTACTAATTGGGCAGGGGTGTCTGGCTCAAGTAGTAGCTGGCGTCTGGCATTAGTGTTGTTGTTGTTGATTGTTGTTGCATAGCTGCTGATGCAGAAGGTGCTCATGGGAGTTTGGCGCTGGGCTTGGTGGACATTTGCCTTGTTCCACTTTTCAGTATTGCCACAATGAAAAGAATTTCGGTGCAAGGGAGACTCGAAATTTTTTTCAAGGGCATTGGGCATTGGTGTTGTGTTTGTGTCAGAGGCGAGCTTTGTTGTTGTATGTGTGTATACTTGCTTTGGTGTTTGCTGCTGATTTGTCTTGTCATTGCGTATGGGGGCAGCCATTTTGACATCGCTCTCTCTTTCCTCTCCCTTAGGATGCTGAGTCACCACCTGTTGCGCCTGTTGTTGGTGTTGGGGTAGGTTTCGTTTTCTGCTTGTTGTTTGTGTTCCTAACTGACAGGCAGGTTGTATGATTGGCGTCTAGTGGTTTTTGTTGTTTCAGTTTTTTCATTTTACATGTTGTAGCGGTTCTTTTGTATGATTTGCACTTTTTATGTGAGGTTTAGTTATTTCTGTGTTTAATTTATTGCATTTATTGAACTTTTAGTGTTTTATATGAGATTTTATTTTATTTTAATTATTTGTAGGATTAATTAATTTATTTATTAACTTTTAGTCATTTTATTTGATTTATTTTAGCTTTTAGTCACTTTTAATTATTTATAGAATTTGTTAATTAATTATTTATTGGCTTTTAGACATTTTATTTTAATTTTTTATTTTTAAGATATTTTTAGAATTTTTAGATTTTTTTTTTTATTTTTTAAGATTTTTTGAAGATTTAAGATTTTTTAAGTTTTTAAGATTTTTTTAAATATTTTTTTTAAGATTTTTAAGATAAGGCGTTGGGAACCGCCTGGCCTCAGTCTTTTGATTGAGGCCGCTTTATTTTCTACCCTTTCACCAACAAAGGGTAGAAATTCAAAAGCAGAAATTCAATTAGAGCCGTTACAGCAGCATGGGGGGTCACTAAAAATAAATTATATACTAGCTTAATTTCTAACAATAGATATATATAACTACAAACAGAATATTACATTTAATATTAGATTTTAACATATTTAGATTAAGTTAGCTTTTAGGGATTTTTTTTACAGTAAGAATGAGTAGTTTAAGGATATTTTAGCATTAGATTTGGGCAAATATAAATTTTTTTTCAATAAGAAAATTTAATTTAAAGTTACTCGATATATATCGTGTCATAGAAAAAATTAGTGTCATAAGGGGCTAACTTAATAAGGAGAAAATAGTGTTTTCAGCCAGTATTTGCTAAACACTCAAATTTTGGGCTTGTTAAGCACTAACTGTAATTGAGATGAGGGTTTGGAAAGTTTCCAATTGAGATGGGCGAGAGGGAGAATCGATAAGTATCGATTTGGCGGGGAATTTTAATTTTAAGAAATTTGTGAGAAAAGTCAAGTTATATATATAATTATATATGAGTTAATATAGATTAGGGCCTAGCGATAAGAACATTGTTTTAAAACATAAAGGATTGTTGATTGAAGAGATTAGTCAATTATTTGTGGGACGGCGAAAAAATGCCGACACTGAGCCAGTATTGGCGAATTAGGAAGCTAGTGTTGGCAGGCATATCGATGATTCTCGAAAATGATGATGGCCTATCGATTGGTAATCGATATGTTGCTGATGGCGGGGTATCCGCATGGGAGCTAGAAAGGGAAAGCGACATCCGCTGTTTATTTGTAAACAATATGAATTTTAGGTAAGTATATTTGAATATTGACAATAATTATAATTAACATAGATCATATTAAAATTAATTTTAAATATTTTTCAGGAACATTGCGAGATTGTCATCGGTGGAGTCTTCTGCGATGACACTGCGATGACAGTGTAAAACTGTTGATACGAGGATTGCTGGCGGCGTTGGCCAGATTTTGTTGCTGGCGAATTTTGCAGAACGGATGGTTTTTCATTTTAAATGATGTTGCTGCCAGACAGGTAATTCTAGCAGGTAAATATTCGTTAACTGATTTGTGTTTATTTTTGGTTTCAGGTCAGTACCTGGCCACCAGTGTGGCCGCGTGTTGGTTTTTGGTAAGTATAATTGATTGTTAGTTTGTAAATAATTGTGGTTGTATTAATTTTAGTTTTTTCTCCGTTTTCAGGTACGTCCGGTGTATATATAGGGGTTGCTGCTGTCGGCAAATAATTTTCCGGTAAGTGTTGTGTAGATTTGTTGACTTTTTGTGACATCTTTTGTTTTCTTTCAGGTGTAGGCGCATTTATTGGACCCAATGGGGCAGCTGCCAGGCGATGCATGAGGGGCTGTAGTAGATGAGAGACTGCAGCTGGCTTTTAGATAAGTTTATTGTTTTTTAGATCGATTCTTTGTTGATATTTTTTTATTTTCAGGTGTAGCCGCTGCTTGAGGACCAGGAGGACCAGATGATGCTGCTGATGACTGGAGACGATTTGCAGGTAAGTTTGTATGATTTTTGGGTGAGTTTTCTAACGATTTGTGTTTTTTTCCAGGTACAGGCGCTTGCAGAGGACGAGATGGGCAGATGATTGCCCAGACGCTGCACTAGGACTCGCAGGCGGTGCTGCTGCTGACTGACGTGGATTAACAGGTGAATTTTTGACTTTTTTAGGTGATTTGGAATTTAGTTTTTGTTTATTTTCAGGTAATGCTGTAGCAGATGGACTTGCTGGACGATACGGTGGATTTGACGATGGACAAGATGCTGCAAATGGCTGCTGACTGTCAGGTAAGTTTTTGTAATTTGTTATTGATTTTATAATTAGATTTGTTTTATTTTCAGATGGATTGGACGAACAGGAAACTGGGCGAGACGATGGACATGATGCACGACGAGATGCTGGACAAAATGCTGCTGATGACTGCAATTGGATTTCAGGTGAGTTTTTATGGGCTTTAGATGATTGTAACAGTTTCTCATGCATTGTTTCTCTTCTTTTTCATGCTGATGCGACTTGTTTTGCTGAGATGGATGCTGATCGGTAAATAATTTGGCCAGCTCGGCCTTAAAGTATGCACATCCCCTGTATGTGGTTCGGTGGCCACCTCCGATGCGGACCTCTTGGCTGCCCAGGACTTTAATTTTGTTTGTTATCTGTTTGTTTTAAAGTTTTTGAGACATCTGATGTATTTTGTATTGAATCCCAGCTCATTTAGATTTTTCTTAATAGAGCTTCGGCAGGGGTAGAATGGTGCAGGTTTAGAATGGCATACCTGGCACCACGCTCCCATCTAGACTGGTGAGTAAAATATGCGTATTTATTGGCTTCTAAGGAGGATTTGACTTTAAGGTAACTATCCATTGTGTTTGCAGTGATCCGTCTGAGGCCATTCTTCAGCCGAGCTAGCTGATAGAGACGGACGGGATTGCCCAGTTCTCTCATCAGGATTGGCAGCAGATTATTTTGAAATTGAGGCATAGGGAGAAAAAATGCCGGCAAGGTATTCTTCCTCCGTGCCACCATTGCCCAGGTGCATCTTTGTTGCAGCTGGGTGCGTTCTTTGGTAATAAGAGGCTCAAAGTTAGGCTGCAGGTAATTTTCCATTTTTAGGGCTGGTAGGTGTGGGCAATGGGCGTGTTTTTGGTGATGAGAGGCTTCGTAACATGAAGAGTCAATAGGCAGGGTAGCATAGGAGGCATTTTGGGCTGTTTCTCCAACAGCTCTGCATTAGAGGGGAGGGGCATTGTGAGACAAAGGCGTCGTTGAGGTCAACCAAGGTAAAAGTCATATTTAACGGTGAGTCATCAAGGCGGACTAGCATATTATTGGCTACTAATTGGCCAGGGGTGTCTGGCTCAAGTAGTAGCTGGCGTCTGGCATTAGTGTTGTTGTTGTTGATTGTTGTTGCATAGCTGCTGATGCAGAAGGTGCTCATGGGAGTTTGGCGCTGGGCTTGGTGGACATTTGCCTTGTTCCACTTTTCAGTATTGCCCCAATGAAAAGAATTTCGGTGCAAGGGAGACTCGAAATTTTTTTCAAGGGCATTGGGCATTGGTGTTGTGTTTGTGTCAGAGGCGAGCTTTGTTGTTGTATGTGTGTATACTTGCTTTGGTGTTTGCTGCTGATTTGTCTTGTCATTGCGTATGGGGGCAGCCATTTTGACCTCGCTCTCTCTTTCCTCTCCCTTAGGATGCTGAGTCAGCACCTGTTGCGCCTGTTGTTGGTGTTGGGGTAGGTTTCGTTTTCTGCTTGTTGTTTGTGTTCCTAACTGACAGGCAGGTTGTATGATTGGCGTCTAGTGGTTTTTGTTGTTTCAGTTTTTTCATTTTACATGTTGTAGCGGTTCTTTTGTATGATTTGCACTTTTTATGTGAGGTTTAGTTATTTCTGTGTTTAATTTATTGCATTTATTGAACTTTTAGTGTTTTATATGAGATTTTATTTTATTTTAATTATTTGTAGGATTAATTAATTTATTTATTAACTTTTAGTCATTTTATTTGATTTATTTTAGCTTTTAGTCACTTTTAATTATTTATAGAATTTGTTAATTAATTATTTATTGGCTTTTAGCATTTTATTTTAATTTTTTATTTTTAAGATATTTTTAAGATTTTTAAGATTTTTTATTTTTTAAGATTTTTTGAAGATTTAAGATTTTTTAAGTTTTAAGATTTTTTTAAATATTTTTTTTAAGATTTTTAAGATAAGGCGTTGGGAACCGCCTGGCCTCAGTCTTTTGATTGAGGCCGCTTTATTTTCTACCCTTTCACCAACAAAGGGTAGAAATTCAAAAGCAGAAATTCAATTAGAGCCGTTACAGCAGCATGGGGGGTAAAAAAAAAATAAATTATATACTAGCTTAATTTCTAACAATAGATATATATAACTACAAACAGAATATTACATTTAACATTAGATTTTAACATATTTAGATTAAGTTAGCTTTTAGGGATTTTTTTTATAGTAAGAATGAGTAGTTTAAGGATATTTTAGCATTAGATTTGGGCAAATATAAATTTTTTTTCAATAAGAAAATTTAATTTAAAGTTACTCGATATATATCGTGTCATAGAAAAAATTAGTGTCATAAGGGGCTAACTTAATAAGGAGAAAATAGTGTTTTCAGCCAGTATTTGCTAAACACTCAAATTTTGGGCTTGTTAAGCACTAGCTGCAATTGAGATGAGGGTTTGGAAAGTTTCCAATTGAGATGGGCGAGAGGGAGAATCGATAAGTATCGATTTGGCGGGGAATTTTAATTTAAGAAATTTGTGAGAAAAGTCAAGTTATATATATAATTATATATGAGTTAATATAGATTAGGGCCTAGCGATAAGAACATTGTTTTAAAACATAAAGGATTGTTGATTGAAGAGATTAGTCAATTATTTGTGGGACGGCGAAAAAATGCCGCCACTGAGCCAGTATTGGCGAATTAGGAAGCTAGTGTTGGCAGGCATATCGATGATTCTCGAAAATGATGATGGCCTATCGATTGGTAATCGATATGTTGCTGATGGCGGGGTATCCGCATGGGAGCTAGAAAGGGAAAGCGACATCCGCTGTTTATTTGTAAACAATATGAATTTTAGGTAAGTATATTTGAATATTGACAATAATTATAATTAACATAGATCATATTAAAATTAATTTTAAATATTTTTCAGGAACATTGCGAGATTGTCATCGGTGGAGTCTTCTGCGATGACACTGCGATGACAGTGTAAAACTGTTGATACGAGGATTGCTGGCGGCGTTGGCCAGATTTTGTTGCTGGCGAATTTGCAGAACGGATGGTTTTTCATTTTAAATGATGTTGCTGCCAGACAGGTAATTCTAGCAGGTAAATATTCGTTAACTGATTTGTGTTTATTTTTGGTTTCAGGTCAGTACCTGCCACCAGTGTGGCCGCGTGTTGGTATAATTGATATTATATGTATATAGTATAATTGATTGTTAGTTTTGTAAATAATTGTGGTTGTATTAATTTTAGTTTTTTCTCCGTTTTCAGGTACGTCCGGTGTATATATAGGGGTTGCTGCTGTCGGCAAATAATTTTCCGGTAAGTGTTGTGTAGATTTGTTGACTTTTTGTGACATCTTTTGTTTTCTTTCAGGTGCAGGCGCATTTATTGGACCCAATGGGGCAGCTGCCAGGCGATGCATGAGGGGCTGTTGTAGATGAGAGACTGCAGCTGGCTTTTAGATAAGTTTATTGTTTTTTAGATCGATTCTTTGTTGATATTTTTTTATTTTCAGGTGTAGCCGCTGCTTGAGGACCAGGAGGACCAGATGATGCTGCTGATGACTGGAGACGATTTGCAGGTAAGTTTGTGTGATTTTGGGTGAGTTTTCTAACGATTTGTGTTTTTTTCCAGGTACAGGTGCTTGCAGAGGACGAGATGGGCAGATGATTGCCCAGACGCTGCACTAGGACTCGCAGGCGGTGCTGCTGCTGACTGACGTGGATTAACAGGTGAATTTTTGACTTTTTTAGGTGATTTGGAATTTAGTTTTTGTTTATTTTCAGGTAATGCTGTTGCAGATGGACTTGCTGGACGATACGGTGGATTTGACGATGGACAAGATGCTGCAAATGGCTGCTGACTGTCAGGTAAGTTTTTGTAATTTGTTATTGATTTTATAATTAGATTTGTTTTATTTTCAGATGGATTGGACGAACAGGAAACTGGGCGAGACGATGGACATGATGCAGGACGAGATGCTGGACAAAATGCTGCTGATGACTGAAATTGGATTTCAGGTGAGTTTTTATGGGCTTTAGATGATTGTAACAGTTTCTCATGCATTGTTTCTCTTCTTTTTTCATGCTGATGCGACTTATTTTGCTGAGATGGATGCTGATTGGTGATGAATTTGGCCAGCTCGGCCTTAAAGTATGCACATCCCCTGTATGTGGCTCGGTGGCCACCTCCGATGCGGACCTCTTGGCTGCCCAGGACTTTAATTTTAAGGATGTCATTGTGTTTGTTTTAAAGTTTTTGAGACATCTGATGTATTTTGTATTGAATCCCAGCTCATTTAGATTTTTCTTAATAGAGCTTCGGCAGGGGTAGAATGGTGCAGGTTTAGAATGGCATACCTGGCACCACGCTCCCATCTAGACTGGTGAGTAAAATATGCGTATTTATTGGCTTCTAAGGAGGATTTGACTTTAAGGTAACTATCCATTGTGTTTGCAGTGATCCGTTGAGGCCATTCTTCAGGAGGAGCTAGCCTGATAGAGACGGACGGGATTGCCCAGTTCTCTCATCAGGATTGGCAGCAGATTATTTTGAAATTGAGGCATAGGGAGAAAAAATGCCGGCAAGGTATTCTTCCTCCGTGCCACCATTGCCCAGGTGCATCTTTGTTGCAGCTGGGTGCGTTCTTTGGTAATAAGAGGCTCAAAGTTAGGCTGCAGGTAATTTTCCATTTTTAGGGCTGGTAGATGTGGGCAATGGGCGTTTTTTTGGTGATGAGAGCTTCGTAACATGAAGAGTCAATAGGCAGGGTAGCATAGGAGGCATTTTGGGCTGTTTCTCCAGCAGCTCTGCATTAGAGGGGAGGGGCATTGTGAGACAAAGGCGTCGTTGAGGTCAACCAAGGTAAAAGTCATATTTAGCGGTGAGTCATCAAGGCGGACTAGCATATTATTGGCTACTAATTGGCCAGGGGTGTCTGGCTCAAGTATTAGCTGGCGTCTGGCATTAGTGTTGTTGTTGTTGATTGTTGTTGCATAGCTGCTGATGCAGAAGGTGCTCATGGGAGTTTGGCGCTGGGCTTGGTGGACATTTGCCTTGTTCCACTTTTCAGTATTGCCCCAATGAAAAGAATTTCGGTGCAAGGGAGACTCGAAATTTTTTCAAGGGCATTGGGCATTGGTGTTGTGTTTGTGTCAGAGGCGAGCTTTGTTGTTGTATGTGTGTATACTTGCTTTGGTGTTTGCTGCTGATTTGTCTTGTCATTGCGTATGGGGGCAGCCATTTTGACCTCGCTCTCTCTTTTCTCTTTCCTCTCCCTTAGGATGCTGAGTCACCACCTGTTGCGTCTGTTGTTGGTGTTGGGGTAGGTTTCGTTTTCTGCTTGTTGTTTGTGTTCCTAACTGACAGGCAGGTTGTATGATTGGCGTCTAGTGGTTTTTGTTGTTTCAGTTTTTTCATTTTACATGTTGTAGCGGTTCTTTTGTATGATTTGCACTTTTTATGTGAGGTTTAGTTATTTCTGTGTTTAATTTATTGCATTTATTTAATTTTAGGGTTTTATATGAGATTTTATTTTATTTTAATTATTTGTAGGATTAATTAATTTATTTATTAACTTTTAGTCATTTTATTTGATTTATTTTAGCTTTTAGTCACTTTTAATTATTTATAAAATTTGTTAATTAATTATTTATTGGCTTTTAGACATTTTATTTTAATTTTTTTTTTTTAAGATATTTTTAAGATTTTTAAGATTTTTTTTTTTTTTTTTAAAATTTTTTGAAGATTTAAGATTTTTTAAGTTTTTAAGATTTTTTTAAATATTTTTTTTAAGATTTTTAAGTTAAGGCGTTGGGAACCGCCTGGCCTCAGTCTTTTGATTGAGGCCGCTTTATTTTCTACCCTTTCACCAACAAAGGGTATATAGCAGAAATTCAATTAGAGCCGTTACAGCAGCATGGGGGGTCACTAATTTAAAATTTGTGAGAAAAGTCAAGTTATATATATAATTATATATGAGTTAATATAGACTGTTTTAAAACATAAAGGATTGTTGATTGAAGGGATTAGTCAATTATTTGTGGGACGGCGAAAAAAATGCCGCCACTGAGCCAGTATTGGCGAATTAGGAAGCTAGTGTTGGCAGGCATATGCGATGATGCTCGAAAATGATGATGGCCTATCGATTGGTAATCGATATGTTGCTGATGGCGGGGTATCCGCATGGGAACTAGAAAGGGAAAGCGACATCCGCTGTTTATTTGTAAACAATAGGAATTTGAGGTAAGTATATAAGAAAATTGACCATTACCAAGTGGACTTCCGAAGCAACAGCTTCAAAGCATAGTGGTGATATTTTTCAAGTGTGAACATATAAAAAAAAAAAAAAAGGCGCAAAATTTAAATCAAATTCCACAGATCAGTGGAAATATTTTTATTTCTTCTTTATACAAGAAATATAATAAGTATAAAATCAAGTGGAATTAATTTGTATTAAAACGGGTAAAACTACCCACAAAAAGATGGCCACCGAGGCCAGGGTTACACCCGCATCCTCGGAACGGTACACTGCAAAAAGAAGCAAAATTTCCCCGACAACCAAGAAGGCCAAAACAACGGTACACGAAATAGGAATGATTGCAGAAGAAATGGAGGTTGATGTAATAGAGGAACAAAAGGAGAGCGAGGATAATATGAACATACATGACAACGGTACACAGTACGAAGCTAAAAACAATGCCCCAAAAGAACTCAACGAATGTATGTATAACAGCACACACAAAGGCCCCTACATCGTATACATAGACAAATTTGATACAAATGCAAGTGAGTCGAAAATGAGAATACCAATAAATTCCCTAGAGCTAAACGCGGTGTTACTTAAGCTTAAAATAAAAGACATCCTAACGGTCAATAAAATAGGCTATGGTAGATGTAAAGCAGAGTTCAAGTCAGCAGAGGCAGCTAATAATTTATTAAATTCTGATCTTAAAAAAAACGGTTATGAACCCAAGATCCTTAAACACTTCCTATTCAAAACTGGAATTTTATTTCAAATACCGATACGTTTTTCAGACGCGGAACTAAAAGAGTACATCAGCTCAGCAGTTCCAATTCACGAAATAATACGTGTAAAAAGAAAAGAAAGTGATGTACTGGTCCCACGAGTAGGGTTAAGCTTATCTTTAGAGGAAACAATATTCCAACAGAGATAACTTTTCTGTACTCCAAGGTCAAAGTGAATCCTTTTATTCCCTTCAGCCAATGCTTTCGCTGCTTCCGCTTTGGCCATTTCGCCCAGCATTGCAAAGAAAAGCAACAAAAATGCAGCACCTGCTCCCTAGTCCATACAAAAGAACAATCTTGCTCACAGACAATCTGCATAAACTGCAAAGATGAACACATTGCCACACACACAGAATGCCCCGCTCGAAAAAGAGAATTCGCTATACAAAAAGCCATGACGATGGAAAATCTTTCTAGAAACGAGATTAAAATTAAATACCCACCCCCTTTCAAAAAACTAGTACAATTAACACAAACGACCTTACACTTTTCCCCACCCCGGCTCTTGAAACAGCCGAAGACAGTCTGTCAGCCCTATCAATGGAAATCTCAAAATTTCTAATAGACCAGAACTCTAACATTATACCCGAATCCAAAAATTTCCTAGAAGCCCTAAGAAGTAGAATTGTTCAAACCAACTCTAAAATAGATGTACTTAAAATAAATCAAACTGACTAATATTAAATCTCTAGACAAATTTCTCAAGCCTACTTATCTTATTTCTTAAACTTATCTCCTTTTAAGATGAGAATTCTACAATATAACATACACAGTCTCACGTCAAATAACAACAAACATCTCCTTGAACTCTACCTTATTAAAAACGATATAGATATTGCCATCCTCTCCGAAATCTGGATTACTGACAATGCCATGTGTAGCTTAGCTAATTACAATTTTGTTTGCAAGCCTCGCCCTGACGGCTACGGTGGGGTGGGAATTTACCTAAGAAAACATATACGCTTTAAGCAACTAAATTGCCCTAGTTCTGTAGAAGCAATAGGCATCTGCACAACTAATTTAAAGCACAACATCAGCGTCTTTAGCGTCTATGCACCGCAATCCTTAAGTAACGATGATTTTGAGGAAGGTTGCAAGGACATACTATCGCTCGCAAATCAATCCACGGGCCTATCGATGATAAGCGGAGACTTAAATGCTAAATCACAGGTTTGGGGTAACAGCGTACAAAATCCTAGAGGAAACATCATTGAGCAAGTACTTTTAAACTATGGCTTCTTCTGCATAAACAACGGCAGTCCAACCTACTCTCACACTCCAGCATACAGTTCAGCATTAGATATCACCCTAGTCAACAAAAACAATTTACAATTTAACTGGACAGCAACGAACTCAAAAATTTCCAACAGCAATCATTTCCCGATTACTATTGAGATAGAAGGAATATCCTCGTCCTGCAACAGAAAAGTAATCAACCATAAAAAGGTAGCTCAAGACTTTGCACAAATTGATATTTCCTCCTTAGAAAACTTACCATATACCTCAATCGCAATCACATCGCAAAACACAATTAAAGTAGATGCCAAAAATAAATACCTGCCAAAGAAATACTGGGACGAAAACTGTGAAAAACTATTCAGGATTAGGAACGCGAGCAGACAAAAGTATTATAAAACGAAGCTACATACGGATGCCCTAGAATATTTAAGTAACAATAAAAAACTAAATAATTATATACGAAAAGTTAGGAAAAACAATATGGACAATCTTGCAGAAACCCTGTCAAACCCTACTACTATGAAAGATTCTTGGAAGATAATTCGCGCACTGAAATTATACAAACAGACAAAACCCTCTAGGGCCGAAACCTCAGTAGAAAACTACGAAGAATTCCTTAACCTAATAGCTTCTACACCCGACACACCTGGTTGCACACAAATATCCCCCCCCGAAGCCAGCCTTGACAACTCAAACAGGGCTAGCTTCTCTAACAACGATCTACAGGCGTTTCTTAAGTCGCGTAATCCTCATTCTGCGAAAGGACTGGATAATATCTCGTACCATATGCTTCTCTCCCTCCCAGCTGCTCAAACCCAAAAACTGGTAAGCCTACTAAATGAAACTTTAGATACCGGCATTATCCCAGATTTTTGGAGAAAAATAAAGGTTGTACCGGTACCGAAAAAAAACCTGGACTCGTCAATCATAACCAACAACCGACCCATCTGCCTTCTAAGCGTAGTCTTTAAATGCCTAGAAGGTTTGATAAAACCCAAAATGGAGGAACATATAGCCAAATACCAAATAATCCCCACAAGATCTTATGCCTTTAGAAAAAATCACTCCACTTCCCACTGCATTAATGATGTAATCAATAACATAGCGAGCCTCAAAAAGCAGGGGTTCCATGTCACCGCAGCAGTGCTTGACCTGAGCAAAGCTTTTGATGCAGTGAATATTCCTATTCTAGGAACATCAATTTCATCACCAATTTCCTTCAAAAAAGAGTTCTCTCTATGGGAACGGTAGAAAAAACAGTGAGCAAGGGAGTGAGTCAAGGCAGCTGCCTCAGTCCCATCCTTTTCAATATCTACACAGCTGAACTGCACAACATCACCGATACACGAAACAGCATCCTCTTCCAATATGCTGATGATTTTTTCTTAATAAGCTTCCACAAAAACTTCTTAGCAGCCAAAAATAACTTAGAAAATCTAGTCAATAAATTCAACGAAAAATGCAATAAAATTAATTTAACCTTTAACCCCAATAAATCATCTGTGATACACTTTAACTTAAGAAGACAACAACTCAATATACTGTGCAATAATTTAGCCTTAAGAGAAGTAGACAAAGTAAACTATCTAGGTAGACTTATTAACGCAAATAACTCCTCTATAGACCACATTAAAAAAACAATAGCAAAATCTAACCAGACAAATGTTCTTACAAATGCTTAGTGGATGCCGTTTCGGAACTCACCCCACTAAGTCTTTATTACACTATAAGGCATTCATAAGACCAAAATATGAATATGCCTGTACGTCCTTCGCTAATATATCCAAGTCAGTCATGTCCGCCATCAACTCTCATGCCAATTTCCACCTTAGAAAAGCACTGGGTCTCATAAAATCTACTCCAATCAATATAATTTACCATCTAGCAGCTGAACTCCCTCCTGAATTTAGAATTAAATTCGCCACAGCGAAGGAGCTAGCAAAAATCTTCGCCTACGGGCTACCAGCTGCCTCTCTCCTTACCAGCCCCTTCTCACCCACAAACACAAGCTACGGCAGAGTGTACAATGAGTTCAAATATATCTTAGACAAAATTGCTCCAGTAAATTCCCTTCCTGTCTCTACTAGAAAAATCACATTTTACACAAACTTCTTTAAGAACACAGCTAGAAACAAGAAAGAAGCTAACAAAGACATTGTACAAGCACTTCTAAGAGAAAAAACTAAAGAACTCCTCTCCCACAACTATGAGCTGATTTACACTGATGGCTCCGTATCTGAAAATTATACAGGTAGCGCATTTGTACATAGCCAATCAAAAACCATTCAAAGCTTCTACACCAACAGAACGCTGTCCTCACTAACCTCTGAACTCACTGCCTTAGAGAAAGCCATAGACTTTGCAATACACAAATGCATGCACAAAGTAGCCATTCTAACCGATAGCTTAGGATCTTTACAAACGCTTATCAACCCGCACTCTAACAATTGTATATCTCGAAGAATCCTGGAAAAGATTGAAAGCAGTTATTTCAAAACATCAGTTGAACTTCACTACATACCCAGTCATGTCAACATCTTAGAGAACGATTTGGCAGATACATCTGCCAAAAACGCCAGACTTGAAGGCACATACATACAAGTCAGCTGGACTCTCAATGACGTCATCAACCATATGCTAAACTGCATCAAAATAGAATAGGAAAGAAAGTATAGTACCTTCTGCATTGAACGCAATAAAGGTTACTGTGTTCTATTCCCATACGTCAAGCTGCATCCTTGGTTCCACAAGATGAATGCTTTTGGAAGACTAGAAGTAAAACAATTGAACAGAATAATAAGTGGACACGCCTTCGATAAAAACACCTTGGCAAAAATGAATGTCTTCAACGACGCCTTATGCGATACTTGCAACACCGTGGAGGACATTTCCCATGTTCTTCTCAAATGCACCAAATTCGCTCACATTCGGAGAGACTACCCGACACTATTAAAATACCAGGACATATATCGTCTCCTTGATAACGAACCAGTTGATAACTACCTATCGATTCACGCATGCTGCTAACATCGATATCTAACTTTGCACGAAACAACACACAAATTCACCACTCACACATACCACATTTTCATCATCGATTCACATACACATTACACACACACATACACACTCGCCATTATCATTCACACACGCACACAACTAACCGCATGTTTTTCACCATCCAATATTCATCGAAAACATATCGATATATCTCAGCGATACTAAACTAAAAAGAGAACATAAACAAATACATTTCTTGCAGATTTGTTCCTAGAAGTTACATTGAAATTATTTTTCGCACATTCGCTGTGGCGTTAACCTGTTCGATACGGGAAGGCCAAATAATCCTTCCATAAATCACATGGAAGTAACTTAATACAAAAAAAAAAAAAAAGAAAATTGACAATAGTTATAATTAACATGCAGTCCTCGGTAGATGAGTTGTCTAAGTGGCCCTGTCATTTAGTAACTGAACAACGAGGATCCGGGTTCGAATCCCAGGCTAGTGTATGGATGTAGTTTTCGTCTAATTTTAAGCCGAAGGCCGTAGTTGCCAGTGCTTGTAAAATATAGTTAGGTTGATAGTTTACAACTATATCCTATACTTTAATAATAATAATAATAATAATAATTAACATAGATCATATTAAAATTAATTTTAAATATTTTTCGGAAACATTGCGAGATTGTCATCGGTGGAGTCTTCTGGCGATGACAGTGTAAAACTGTTGATACGAGGACTGCTGGCGGCGTTGGCCAGATTTTGTTGCTGGCGAATTATGCAGAACGGATGGGTTTTTCATTTTAAATGATGTTGCTGCCAAACAGGGAATACTAGCAGGTAATTATTCGTTAACTGATTTGTGTTTATTATACCCTTGCAAAAAGTGTATATTAATTTTGGTCAGAAGTGTGCAACGCATAGAAGGAAGCATTTCCGACCATATAAAGTATATATATTCTTGATCAGCACGTCGAGACGAGTTCAAATCGCCATGTCCGTCCGCCCGTCCGTCTGTCCGTCCGTCTGGATCAACGCAAACTCCTCCAAGACCGTTGGAGCTACAGAGCTGAAATTTTGCATGTAGGCTTGTATATACTGCAGGCTATGTATATCTCGGATTCAGCCGGATCGGATCACTATATCATATAGCTCCCATACAAGTGGCAAAGTCACGAACAGTGACTTTTCTTAATAACTTCGTTTTTGTTTTCTTTCAGGTGCAGGCGCATTAATTGGACCCAATGGGGCAGCTGCCAGGCGATGCATGAGGGGCTGTAGTAGATGAGAGACTGCAGCTGGCTTTTAGATAAGTTTGTTGTTTTTTAGATCGATTCTTTGTTGATATTTTTTTATTTTCAGGTGTAGCCGCTGCTTGAGGACCAGGAGGACCAGATGCTGCTGCTGCTGATGACTGGAGACGATTTGCAGGTAAGTTTGTGTGATTTTTGGGTGATTTTTCTAACGATTTGTGTTTTTTCCAGGTACAGGCGCTTGCAGAGGACGAGATGGACCAGATGATTGCCGAGACGCTGCACTAGGACTCGCAGGCGGTGCTGCTGCTGACTGACGTGGATTAACAGGTGAATTTTTGACTCTTTTATGATCGGTGATGAATTTGGCCAGCTCGGCCTTAAAGTATGCACATCCCCTGTATGTGGCTCGGTGGCCACCTCCGATGCGGACCTCTTGGCTGCCCAGGACTTTAATTATAAGGATGTCATTGTGTTTGTTTTAAAGTTTTTGAGACATCTGATGTATTTTGTATTGAATCCCAGCTCATTTAGATTTTTCTTAATAGCTTCGGCAGGGGTAGAATGGTGCAGGTTTAGAATGGCATACCTGGCACCACGCTCCCATCTAGACTGGTGAGTAAAATATGCGTATTTATTGGCTTCTAAGGAGGATTTGACTTTAAGGTAACTATCCATTGTGCTTGCAGTGATCCGTGTGAGGCCATTCTTCAGCCGAGCTAGCTGATAGAGACGGACGGGATTGCCCAGTTCTCTCATCAGGATTGGCAGCAGATTATTTTGAAATTGAGGCATAGGGAGAAAAAATGCCGGCAAGGTATTCTTCCTCCGTGCCACCATTGGCCAGGTGCATCTTTGTTGCAGCTGGATGCGTTCTTTGGTAATAAGAGGCTCAAAGTTAGGCTGCAGGTAATTTTCCATTTTTAGGGCTGGTAGATGTGGGCAATGGGCGTTTTTTTGGTGATGAGAGGCTTCGTAACATGAAGAGTCAATAGGCAGGGTAGCATAGGAGGCATTTTGGGCTGTTTCTCCAGCAGCTCTGGCATTAGAGGGGAGGGGCATTGTGAGACAAAGGCGTCGTTGAGGTCAACCAAGGTAAAAGTCATATTTAACGGTGAGTCATCAAGGCGGACTAGCATATTATTGGCTACTACTTGGCCAGGGGTGTCTGGCTCAAGTAGTAGCTGGCGTCTGGCATTAGTGTTGTTGTTGTTGTTTGTTGTTGCATAGCTGCTGATGCAGAAGGTGCTCATGGGAGTTTGGCGCTGGGCTTGGTGGACATTTGCCTTGTTCCACTTTTCAGTATTGCCCCAATGAAAAGAATTTCGGTGCAAGGGAGACTCGAAATTTTTTTCAAGGGCATTGGGCATTGGTGTTGTGTTTGTGTCAGAGGCGAGCTTTGTTGTTGTATGTGTGTATACTTGCTTTGGTGTTTGCTGCTGATTTGTCTTGTCATTGCGTATGGGGGCAGCCATTTTGACCTCGCTCTCTCGTTTTCTCTCTTTCCTCTCCCTTAGGATGCTGAGTCACCACCTGATGCGCCTGTTGTTGGTGTTGGGGTAGGTTTCGTTTTCTGCTTGTTGTTTGTGTTCCTGACTGACAGACAGGTTGTCTGATTGGCGTCTAGTGGTTTTTGTTGTTTCACTTTTTTCATTTTACATGTTGTAGCGGTTCTTTTGTATGATTTGCACTTTTCATGTGAGGTTTAGTTATTTCTGTGTTTAATTTATTGCATTTATTTAACTTTTAGGGTTTTATATTAGATTTTATTAGCGTGTGGGATTTTTAAATATACATAGTTTATTTTAACTTTTAGCTATTTTAATTATTTGTAGGATTAATTAATTTATTTATTAACTTTTAGTCATTTTATTCGATTTATTTTAGCTTTTAGTCACTTGTAATTATTTATAGAATTTGTTAAATAATTATTTATTGGCTTTTAGACATTTTATTTTAATTTTTTTTTTTAAAGATATTTTTAAGATTTTTTTTTAAGATTTAAGATTTTAAGATTTTTTTAAAATTTAAGATTTTTTAAGTTTTTAAGATTTTTTTAAAATATTTTTTTAAGATTTTTAAGATAAGGCGTTGGGAACCGCCTGTCCTCAGTCTTTTGATTGAGGCCGCTTTATTTTCTACTTTTTTACCAACAAAGGGTATATAGGAGAAATTCAATTAGAGCAGTTACAGCAGCAGGGGGGGTCACTAAAAATAAATTATATACTAGCTTAATTTCTAACAATAAATATATATAAATACAAACAGAATATTATATTTAATATTAGATTTTAACATATTTAGATTAAGTTAGCTTTTAGGGATTTTTTTTAGAGTAAGAATGAGTAGTTTAAGGATATTTTAGCATTCGATTTGGGCAAATATAAATTATTTTCAATAAGAAAATTTAATTTAACGTTACTCGATATATATCGTGTCATAGAAAAAATTAGTGTCATAAGGGGCTAACTTAATAAGGAGAAAATAGTGTTTTCAGCCAGTATTTGCTAAACACTCAAATTTTGGGCTTGTTAAGCACTAGCTGCAATTGAGATGAGGGTTTGGAAAGTTTCCAATTGAGATGGGCGAGAGGGAGAATCGATAAGTATCGATTTGGCGGGGAATTTTAATTTTAAGAAATTTGTGAGAAAAGTCAAGTTATATATATAATTATATATGAGTTAATATAGATTAGGGCCTAGCGATAAGAACATTGTTTTAAAACATAAAGGATTGTTGATTGAAGAGATTAGTCAATTATTTGTGGGACGGCGAAAAAATGCCGCCACTGAGCCAGTATTGGCGAATTAGGAAGCTAGTGTTGGCAGGCATATCGATGATTCTCGAAAATGATGATGGCCTATCGATTGGTAATCGATATGTTGCTGATGGCGGGGTATCCGCATGGGAGCTAGAAAGGGAAAGCGACATCCGCTGTTTATTTGTAAACAATATGAATTTTAGGTAAGTATATTTGAATATTGACAATAATTATAATTAACATAGATCATATTAAAATTAATTTTAAATATTTTTCAGGAACATTGCGAGATTGTCATCGGTGGAGTCTTCTGCGATGACACTGCGATGACAGTGTAAAACTGTTGATACGAGGATTGCTGGCGGCGTTGGCCAGATTTTGTTGCTGGCGAATTTTGCAGAACGGATGGTTTTTCATTTTAAATGATGTTGCTGCCAGACAGGTAATTCTAGCAGGTAAATATTCGTTAACTGATTTGTGTTTATTTTTGGTTTCAGGTCAGTACCTGGCCACCAGTGTGGCCGCGTGTTGGTATAATTGATATATTATATCGTATATAAGTATAATTGATTGTTAGTTTTGTAAATAATTGTGGTTGTATTAATTTTAGTTTTTTCTCCGTTTTCAGGTACGTCCGGTGTATATATAGGGGTTGCTGCTGTCGGCAAATAATTTTCCGGTAAGTGTTGTGTAGATTTGTTGACTTTTTGTGACATCTTTTGTTTTCTTTCAGGTGCAGGCGCATTTATTGGACCCAATGGGGCAGCTGCCAGGCGATGCATGAGGGGCTGTAGTAGATGAGAGACTGCAGCTGGCTTTTAGATAAGTTTGTTGTTTTTTAGATCGATTCTTTGTTGATATTTTTTTATTTTCAGGTGTAGCCGCTGCTTGAGGACCAGGAGGACCAGATGCTGCTGCTGCTGATGACTGGAGACGATTTGCAGGTAAGTTTGTGTGATTTTTGGGTGATTTTTCTAACGATTTGTGTTTTTTCCAGGTACAGGCGCTTGCAGAGGACGAGATGGACCAGATGATTGCCGAGACGCTGCACTAGGACTCGCAGGCGGTGCTGCTGCTGACTGACGTGGATTAACAGGTGAATTTTTGACTCTTTTATGATCGGTGATGAATTTGGCCAGCTCGGCCTTAAAGTATGCACATCCCCTGTATGTGGCTCGGTGGCCACCTCCGATGCGGACCTCTTGGCTGCCCAGGACTTTAATTATAAGGATGTCATTGTGTTTGTTTTAAAGTTTTTGAGACATCTGATGTATTTTGTATTGAATCCCAGCTCATTTAGATTTTTCTTAATAGCTTCGGCAGGGGTAGAATGGTGCAGGTTTAGAATGGCATACCTGGCACCACGCTCCCATCTAGACTGGTGAGTAAAATATGCGTATTTATTGGCTTCTAAGGAGGATTTGACTTTAAGGTAACTATCCATTGTGCTTGCAGTGATCCGTGTGAGGCCATTCTTCAGCCGAGCTAGCTGATAGAGACGGACGGGATTGCCCAGTTCTCTCATCAGGATTGGCAGCAGATTATTTTGAAATTGAGGCATAGGGAGAAAAAATGCCGGCAAGGTATTCTTCCTCCGTGCCACCATTGGCCAGGTGCATCTTTGTTGCAGCTGGATGCGTTCTTTGGTAATAAGAGGCTCAAAGTTAGGCTGCAGGTAATTTTCCATTTTTAGGGCTGGTAGATGTGGGCAATGGGCGTTTTTTTGGTGATGAGAGGCTTCGTAACATGAAGAGTCAATAGGCAGGGTAGCATAGGAGGCATTTTGGGCTATTTCTCCAGCAGCTCTGGCATTAGAGGGGAGGTGCATTGTGAGACAAAGGCGTCGTTGAGGTCAACCAAGGTAAAAGTCATATTTAACGGTGAGTCATCAAGGCGGACTAGCATATTATTGGCTACTACTTGGCCAGGGGTGTCTGGCTCAAGTAGTAGCTGGCGTCTGGCATTAGTGTTGTTGTTGTTGTTTGTTGTTGCATAGCTGCTGATGCAGAAGGTGCTCATGGGAGTTTGGCGCTGGGCTTGGTGGACATTTGCCTTGTTCCACTTTTCAGTATGCAAGGGAGACTCGAAATTTTTTTCAAGGGCATTGGGCATTGGTGTTGTGTTTGTGTCAGAGGCGAGCTTTGTTGTTGTATGTGTGTATACTTGCTTTGGTGTTTGCTGCTGATTTGTCTTGTCATTGCGTATGGGGGCAGCCATTTTGACCTCGCTCTCTCGTTTTCTCTCTTTCCTCTCCCTTAGGATGCTGAGTCACCACCTGATGCGCCTGTTGTTGGTGTTGGGGTAGGTTTCGTTTTCTGCTTGTTGTTTGTGTTCCTGACTGACAGACAGGTTGTCTGATTGGCGTCTAGTGGTTTTTGTTGTTTCACTTTTTTCATTTTACATGTTGTAGCGGTTCTTTTGTATGATTTGCACTTTTCATGTGAGGTTTAGTTATTTCTGTGTTTAATTTATTGCATTTATTTAACTTTTAGGGTTTTATATTAGATTTTATTAGCGTGTGGGATTTTTAAATATACATAGTTTATTTTAACTTTTAGCTATTTTAATTATTTGTAGGATTAATTAATTTATTTATTAACTTTTAGTCATTTTATTCGATTTATTTTAGCTTTTAGTCACTTGTAATTATTTATAGAATTTGTTAAATAATTATTTATTGGCTTTTAGACATTTTATTTTAATTTTTTTTTTAAAGATATTTTTAAGATTTTTTTTTAAGATTTAAGATTTTAAGATTTTTTTAAAATTTAAGATTTTTTAAGTTTTTAAGATTTTTTTAAAATATTTTTTTAAGATTTTTAAGATAAGGCGTTGGGAACCGCCTGTCCTCAGTCTTTTGATTGAGGCCGCTTTATTTTCTACTTTTTTACCAACAAAGGGTATATAGGAGAAATTCAATTAGAGCAGTTACAGCAGCAGGGGGGGTCACTAAAAATAAATTATATACTAGCTTAATTTCTAACAATAAATATATATAAATACAAACAGAATATTATATTTAATATTAGATTTTAACATATTTAGATTAAGTTAGCTTTTAGGGATTTTTTTAGAGTAAGAATGAGTAGTTTAAGGATATTTTAGCATTCGATTTGGGCAAATATAAATTATTTTCAATAAGAAAATTTAATTTAACGTTACTCGATATATATCGTGTCATAGAAAAAATTAGTGTCATAAGGGGCTAACTTAATAAGGAGAAAATAGTGTTTTCAGCCAGTATTTGCTAAACACTCAAATTTTGGGCTTGTTAAGCACTAGCTGCAATTGAGATGAGGGTTTGGAAAGTTTCCAATTGAGATGGGCGAGAGGGAGAATCGATAAGTATCGATTTGGCGGGGAATTTTAATTTTAAGAAATTTGTGAGAAAAGTCAAGTTATATATATAATTATATATGAGTTAATATAGATTAGGGCCTAGCGATAAGAACATTGTTTTAAAACATAAAGGATTGTTGATTGAAGAGATTAGTCAATTATTTGTGGGACGGCGAAAAAATGCCGCCACTGAGCCAGTATTGGCGAATTAGGAAGCTAGTGTTGGCAGGCATATCGATGATTCTCGAAAATGATGATGGCCTATCGATTGGTAATCGATATGTTGCTGATGGCGGGGTATCCGCATGGGAGCTAGAAAGGGAAAGCGACATCCGCTGTTTATTTGTAAACAATATGAATTTTAGGTAAGTATATTTGAATATTGACAATAATTATAATTAACATAGATCATATTAAAATTAATTTTAAATATTTTTCAGGAACATTGCGAGATTGTCATCGGTGGAGTCTTCTGCGATGACACTGCGATGACAGTGTAAAACTGTTGATACGAGGATTGCTGGCGGCGTTGGCCAGATTTTGTTGCTGGCGAATTTTGCAGAACGGATGGTTTTTCATTTTAAATGATGTTGCTGCCAGACAGGTAATTCTAGCAGGTAAATATTCGTTAACTGATTTGTGTTTATTTTTGGTTTCAGGTCAGTACCTGGCCACCAGTGTGGCCGCGTGTTGGTATAATTGATATATTATATCGTATATAAGTATAATTGATTGTTAGTTTTGTAAATAATTGTGGTTGTATTAATTTTAGTTTTTTCTCCGTTTTCAGGTACGTCCGGTGTATATATAGGGGTTGCTGCTGTCGGCAAATAATTTTCCGGTAAGTGTTGTGTAGATTTGTTGACTTTTTGTGACATCTTTTGTTTTCTTTCAGGTGCAGGCGCATTTATTGGACCCAATGGGGCAGCTGCCAGGCGATGCATGAGGGGCTGTTGTAGATGAGAGACTGCAGCTGGCTTTTAGATAAGTTTATTGTTTTTTAGATCGATTCTTTGTTGATATTTTTTTATTTTCAGGTGTAGCCGCTGCTTGAGGACCAGGAGGACCAGATGATGCTGCTGATGACTGGAGACGATTTGCAGGTAAGTTTGTGTGATTTTTGGGTGAGTTTTCTAACGATTTGTGTTTTTTCCAGGTACAGGCGCTTGCAGAGGACGAGATGGGCAGATGATTGCCCAGACGCTGCACTAGGACTCGCAGGCGGTGCTGCTGCTGACTGACGTGGATTAACAGGTGAATTTTTGACTTTTTTAGGTGATTTGGAATTTAGTTTTTGTTTATTTTCAGGTAATGCTGTTGCAGATGGACTTGCTGGACGATACGGTGGATTTAACGATGGACAAGATGCTGCAAATGGCTGCTGACTGTCAGGTAAGTTTTTGTAATTTGTTATTGATTTTATAATTAGATTTGTTTTATTTTCAGATGGATTGGACGAACAGGAAACTGGGCGAGACGATGGACATGATGCAGGACGAGATGCTGGACAAAATGATGCTGATGACTGAAATTGGATTTCAGGTGAGTTTTTATGGGTTTTAGATGATTGTAACAGCTTCTCATGCATTGTTTCTCTTCTTTTTTCATGCTGATGCGACTTATTTTGCTGAGATGGATGCTGATTGGTGATGAATTTGGCCAGCTCGGCCTTAAAGTATGCACATCCCCTGTATGTGGCTCGGTGGCCACCTCCGATGCGGACCTCTTGGCTGCCCAGGACTTTAATTTTAAGGATGTCATTGTGTTTGTTTTAAAGTTTTTGAGACATCTGATGTATTTTGTATTGAATCCCAGCTCATTTAGATTTTTCTTAATAGAGCTTCGGCAGGGGTAGAATGGTGCAGGTTTAGAATGGCATACCTGGCACCACGCTCCCATCTAGACTGGTGAGTAAAATATGCGTATTTATTGGCTTCTAAGGAGGATTTGACTTTAAGGTAACTATCCATTGTGTTTGCAGTGATCCGTCTGAGGCCATTCTTCAGCCGAGCTAGCTGATAGAGACGGACGGGATTGCCCAGTTCTCTCATCAGGATTGGCAGCAGATTATTTTGAAATTGAGGCATAGGGAGAAAAAATGCCGGCAAGGTATTCTTCCTCCGTGCCACCATTGCCCAGGTGCATCTTTGTTGCAGCTGGGTGCGTTCTTTGGTAATAAGAGGCTCAAAGTTAGGCTGCAGGTAATTTTCCATTTTTAGGGCTGGTAGATGTGGGCAATGGGCGTTTTTTTGGTGATGAGAGACTTCGTAACATGAAGAGTCAATAGGCAGGGTAGCATAGGAGGCATTTTGGGCTGTTTCTCCAGCAGCTCTGGCATTAGAGGGGAGGGGCATTGTGAGACAAAGGCGTCGTTGAGGTCAACCAAGGTAAAAGTCATATTTAGCGGTGAGTCATCAAGGCGGACAAGCATATTATTGGCTACTAATTGGCCAGGGGTGTCTGGCTCAAGTATTAGCTGGCGTCTGGCATTAGTGTTGTTGTTGTTGATTGTTGTTGCATAGCTGCTGATGCAGAAGGTGCTCATGGGAGTTTGGCGCTGGGCTTGGTGGACATTTGCCTTGTTCCACTTTTCAGTATTGCCCCAATGAAAAGAATTTCGGTGCAAGGGAGACTCGAAATTTTTTTCAAGGGCATTGGGCATTGGTGTTGTGTTTGTGTCAGAGGCGAGCTTTGTTGTTGTATGTGTGTATACTTGCTTTGGTGTTTGCTGCTGATTTGTCTTGTCATTGCGTATGGGGGCAGCCATTTTGACCTCGCTCTCTCGTTTTCTCTCTTTCCTCTCCCTTAGGATGCTGAGTCACCACCTGTTGCGTCTGTTGTTGGTGTTGGGGTAGGTTTCGTTTTCTGCTTGTTGTTTGTGTTCCTAACTGACAGGCAGGTTGTATGATTGGCGTCTAGTGGTTTTTGTTGTTTCAGTTTTTTCATTTTACATGTTGTAGCGGTTCTTTTGTATGATTTGCACTTTTTATGTGAGGTTTAGTTATTTCTGTGTTTAATTTATTGCATTTATTTAAATTTTAGGGTTTTATATGAGATTTTATTTTATTTTAATTATTTGTAGGATTAATTAATTTATTTATTAACTTTTAGTCATTTTATTTGATTTATTTTAGCTTTTAGTCACTTTTAATTATTTATAAAATTTGTTAATTAATTATTTATTGGCTTTTAGACATTTTATTTTAATTTTTTTTTTTTTAAGATATTTTTAAGATTTTTAAGATTTTTTTTTTTTATTTTTTAAAATTTTTTGAAGATTTAAGATTTTTTAAGTTTTTAAGATTTTTTTAAATATTTTTTTTAAGATTTTTAAGTTAAGGCGTTGGGAACCGCCTGGCCTCAGTCTTTTGATTGAGGCCGCTTTATTTTCTACCCTTTCACCAACAAAGGGTATATAGCAGAAATTCAATTAGAGCCGTTACAGCAGCATGGGGGGTCACTAATTTAAAATTTGTGAGAAAAGTCAAGTTATATATATAATTATATATGAGTTAATATAGACTGTTTTAAAACATAAAGGATTGTTGATTGAAGGGATTAGTCAATTATTTGTGGGACGGCGAAAAAATGCCGCCACTGAGCCAGTATTGGCGAATTAGGAAGCTAGTGTTGGCAGGCATATCGATGATGCTCGAAAATGATGATGGCCTATCGATTGGTAATCGATATGTTGCTGATGGCGGGGTATCCGCATGGGAACTAGAAAGGGAAAGCGACATCCGCTGTTTATTTGTAAACAATAGGAATTTGAGGTAAGTATATAAGAAAATTGACCATTACCAAGTGGACTTCCGAAGCAACAGCTTCAAAGCATAGTGGTGATATTTTTCAAGTGTGAACATATAAAAAAAAAAAAAAAAGGCGCAAAATTTAAATCAAATTCCACAGATCAGTGGAAATATTTTTATTTCTTCTTTATACAAGAAATATAATAAGTATAAAATCAAGTGGAATTAATTTGTATTAAAACGGGTAAAACTACCCACAAAAAGATGGCCACCGAGGCCAGGGTTACACCCGCATCCTCGGAACGGTACACTGCAAAAAGAAGCAAAATTTCCCCGACAACCAAGAAGGCCAAAACAACGGTACACGAAATAGGAATGATTGCAGAAGAAATGGAGGTTGATGTAATAGAGGAACAAAAGGAGAGCGAGGATAATATGAACATACATGACAACGGTACACAGTACGAAGCTAAAAACAATGCCCCAAAAGAACTCAACGAATGTATGTATAACAGCACACACAAAGGCCCCTACATCGTATACATAGACAAATTTGATACAAATGCAAGTGAGTCGAAAATGAGAATACCAATAAATTCCCTAGAGCTAAACGCGGTGTTACTTAAGCTTAAAATAAAAGACATCCTAACGGTCAATAAAATAGGCTATGGTAGATGTAAAGCAGAGTTCAAGTCAGCAGAGGCAGCTAATAATTTATTAAATTCTGATCTTAAAAAAAACGGTTATGAACCCAAGATCCTTAAACACTTCCTATTCAAAACTGGAATTTTATTTCAAATACCGATACGTTTTTCAGACGCGGAACTAAAAGAGTACATCAGCTCAGCAGTTCCAATTCACGAAATAATACGTGTAAAAAGAAAAGAAAGTGATGTACTGGTCCCCACGAGTAGGGTTAAGCTTATCTTTAGAGGAAACAATATTCCAACAGAGATAACTTTTCTGTACTCCAAGGTCAAAGTGAATCCTTTTATTCCCTTCAGCCAATGCTTTCGCTGCTTCCGCTTTGGCCATTTCGCCCAGCATTGCAAAGAAAAGCAACAAAAATGCAGCACCTGCTCCCTAGTCCATACAAAAGAACAATCTTGCTCACAGACAATCTGCATAAACTGCAAAGATGAACACATTGCCACACACACAGAATGCCCCGCTCGAAAAAGAGAATTCGCTATACAAAAAGCCATGACGATGGAAAATCTTTCTAGAAACGAGATTAAAATTAAATACCCACCCCCTTTCAAAAAACTAGTACAATTAACACAAACGACCTTACACTTTTCCCCACCCCGGCTCTTGAAACAGCCGAAGACAGTCTGTCAGCCCTATCAATGGAAATCTCAAAATTTCTAATAGACCAGAACTCTAACATTATACCCGAATCCAAAAATTTCCTAGAAGCCCTAAGAAGTAGAATTGTTCAAACCAACTCTAAAATAGATGTACTTAAAATAAATCAAACTGACTAATATTAAATCTCTAGACAAATTTCTCAAGCCTACTTATCTTATTTCTTAAACTTATCTCCTTTTAAGATGAGAATTCTACAATATAACATACACAGTCTCACGTCAAATAACAACAAACATCTCCTTGAACTCTACCTTATTAAAAACGATATAGATATTGCCATCCTCTCCGAAATCTGGATTACTGACAATGCCATGTGTAGCTTAGCTAATTACAATTTTGTTTGCAAGCCTCGCCCTGACGGCTACGGTGGGGTGGGAATTTACCTAAGAAAACATATACGCTTTAAGCAACTAAATTGCCCTAGTTCTGTAGAAGCAATAGGCATCTGCACAACTAATTTAAAGCACAACATCAGCGTCTTTAGCGTCTATGCACCGCAATCCTTAAGTAACGATGATTTTGAGGAAGGTTGCAAGGACATACTATCGCTCGCAAATCAATCCACGGGCCTATCGATGATAAGCGGAGACTTAAATGCTAAATCACAGGTTTGGGGTAACAGCGTACAAAATCCTAGAGGAAACATCATTGAGCAAGTACTTTTAAACTATGGCTTCTTCTGCATAAACAACGGCAGTCCAACCTACTCTCACACTCCAGCATACAGTTCAGCATTAGATATCACCCTAGTCAACAAAAACAATTTACAATTTAACTGGACAGCAACGAACTCAAAAATTTCCAACAGCAATCATTTCCCGATTACTATTGAGATAGAAGGAATATCCTCGTCCTGCAACAGAAAAGTAATCAACCATAAAAAGGTAGCTCAAGACTTTGCACAAATTGATATTTCCTCCTTAGAAAACTTACCATATACCTCAATCGCAATCACATCGCAAAACACAATTAAAGTAGATGCCAAAAATAAATACCTGCCAAAGAAATACTGGGACGAAAACTGTGAAAAACTATTCAGGATTAGGAACGCGAGCAGACAAAAGTATTATAAAACGAAGCTACATACGGATGCCCTAGAATATTTAAGTAACAATAAAAAACTAAATAATTATATACGAAAAGTTAGGAAAAACAATATGGACAATCTTGCAGAAACCCTGTCAAACCCTACTACTATGAAAGATTCTTGGAAGATAATTCGCGCACTGAAATTATACAAACAGACAAAACCCTCTAGGGCCGAAACCTCAGTAGAAAACTACGAAGAATTCCTTAACCTAATAGCTTCTACACCCGACACACCTGGTTGCACACAAATATCCCCCCCGAAGCCAGCCTTGACAACTCAAACAGGGCTAGCTTCTCTAACAACGATCTACAGGCGTTTCTTAAGTCGCGTAATCCTCATTCTGCGAAAGGACTGGATAATATCTCGTACCATATGCTTCTCTCCCTCCCAGCTGCTCAAACCCAAAAACTGGTAAGCCTACTAAATGAAACTTTAGATACCGGCATTATCCCAGATTTTTGGAGAAAAATAAAGGTTGTACCGGTACCGAAAAAAAAACCTGGACTCGTCAATCATAACCAACAACCGACCCATCTGCCTTCTAAGCGTAGTCTTTAAATGCCTAGAAGGTTGATAAAACCCAAAATGGAGGAACATATAGCCAAATACCAAATAATCCCCACAAGATCTTATGCCTTTAGAAAAAATCACTCCACTTCCCACTGCATTAATGATGTAATCAATAACATAGCGAGCCTCAAAAAGCAGGGGTTCCATGTCACCGCAGCAGTGCTTGACCTGAGCAAAGCTTTTGATGCAGTGAATATTCCTATTCTAGGAACATCAATTTCATCACCAATTTCCTTCAAAAAAGAGTTCTCTCTATGGGAACGGTAGAAAAAACAGTGAGCAAGGGAGTGAGTCAAGGCAGCTGCCTCAGTCCCATCCTTTTCAATATCTACACAGCTGAACTGCACAACATCACCGATACACGAAACAGCATCCTCTTCCAATATGCTGATGATTTTTTCTTAATAAGCTTCCACAAAAACTTCTTAGCAGCCAAAAATAACTTAGAAAATCTAGTCAATAAATTCAACGAAAAATGCAATAAAATTAATTTAACCTTTAACCCCAATAAATCATCTGTGATACACTTTAACTTAAGAAGACAACAACTCAATATACTGTGCAATAATTTAGCCTTAAGAGAAGTAGACAAAGTAAACTATCTAGGTAGACTTATTAACGCAAATAACTCCTCTATAGACCACATTAAAAAAACAATAGCAAAATCTAACCAGACAAATGTTCTTACAAATGCTTAGTGGATGCCGTTTCGGAACTCACCCCACTAAGTCTTTATTACACTATAAGGCATTCATAAGACCAAAATATGAATATGCCTGTACGTCCTTCGCTAATATATCCAAGTCAGTCATGTCCGCCATCAACTCTCATGCCAATTTCCACCTTAGAAAAGCACTGGGTCTCATAAAATCTACTCCAATCAATATAATTTACCATCTAGCAGCTGAACTCCCTCCTGAATTTAGAATTAAATTCGCCACAGCGAAGGAGCTAGCAAAAATCTTCGCCTACGGGCTACCAGCTGCCTCTCTCCTTACCAGCCCCTTCTCACCCACAAACACAAGCTACGGCAGAGTGTACAATGAGTTCAAATATATCTTAGACAAAATTGCTCCAGTAAATTCCCTTCCTGTCTCTACTAGAAAAATCACATTTTACACAAACTTCTTTAAGAACACAGCTAGAAACAAGAAAGAAGCTAACAAAGACATTGTACAAGCACTTCTAAGAGAAAAAACTAAAGAACTCCTCTCCCACAACTATGAGCTGATTTACACTGATGGCTCCGTATCTGAAAATTATACAGGTAGCGCATTTGTACATAGCCAATCAAAAACCATTCAAAGCTTCTACACCAACAGAACGCTGTCCTCACCAACCTCTGAACTCACTGCCTTAGAGAAAGCCATAGACTTTGCAATACACAAATGCATGCACAAAGTAGCCATTCTAACCGATAGCTTAGGATCTTTACAAACGCTTATCAACCCGCACTCTAACAATTGTATATCTCGAAGAATCCTGGAAAAGATTGAAAGCAGTTATTTCAAAACATCAGTTGAACTTCACTACATACCCAGTCATGTCAACATCTTACAGAACGATTTGGCAGATACATCTGCCAAAAACGCCAGACTTGAAGGCACATACATACAAGTCAGCTGGACTCTCAATGACGTCATCAACCATATGCTAAACTGCATCAAAATAGAATAGGAAAGAAAGTATAGTACCTTCTGCATTGAACGCAATAAAGGTTACTGTGTTCTATTCCCATACGTCAAGCTGCATCCTTGGTTCCACAAGATGAATGCTTTTGGAAGACTAGAAGTAAAACAATTGAACAGAATAATAAGTGGACACGCCTTCGATAAAAACACCTTGGCAAAAATGAATGTCTTCAACGACGCCTTATGCGATACTTGCAACACCGTGGAGGACATTTCCCATGTTCTTCTCAAATGCACCAAATTCGCTCACATTCGGAGAGACTACCCGACACTATTAAAATACCAGGACATATATCGTCTCCTTGATAACGAACCAGTTGATAACTACCTATCGATTCACGCATGCTGCTAACATCGATATCTAACTTTGCACGAAACAACACACAAATTCACCACTCACACATACCACATTTTCATCATCGATTCACATACACATTACACACACACATACACACTCGCCATTATCATTCACACACGCACACAACTAACCGCATGTTTTTCACCATCCAATATTCATCGAAAACATATCGATATATCTCAGCGATACTAAACTAAAAAGAGAACATAAACAAATACATTTCTTGCAGATTTGTTCCTAGAAGTTACATTGAAATTATTTTTCGCACATTCGCTGTGGCGTTAACCTGTTCGATACGGGAAGGCAAAATAATCCTTCCATAAATCACATGGAAGTAACTTAATACAAAAAAAAAAAAAAAGAAAATTGACAATAGTTATAATTAACATGCAGTCCTCGGTAGATGAGTTGTCTAAGTGGCCCTGTCATTTAGTAACTGAACAACGAGGATCCGGGTTCGAATCCCAGGCTAGTGTATGGATGTAGTTTTCGTCTAATTTTAAGCCGAAGGCCGCCGTAGTTGCCAGTGCTTGTAAAATATAGTTAGGTTGATAGTTTACAACTATATCCTCTACTTTAATATAATAATAATAATAATAATTAACATAGATCATATTAAAATTAATTTTAAATATTTTTCGGAAACATTGCGAGATTGTCATCGGTGGAGTCTTCTGGCGATGACAGTGTAAAACTGTTGATACGAGGACTGCTGGCGGCGTTGGCCAGATTTTGTTGCTGGCGAATTATGCAGAACGGATGGGTTTTTCATTTTAAATGATGTTGCTGCCAAACAGGGAATACTAGCAGGTAATTGTTCGTTAACTGATTTGTGTTTATTATACCCTTGCAAAAAGTGTATATTAATTTTGGTCAGAAGTGTGCAACGCATAGAAGGAAGCATTTCCGACCATATAAAGTATATATATTCTTGATCAGCACGTCGAGACGAGTTCAAATCGCCATGTCCGTCCGCCCGTCCGTCTGTCCGTCCGTCTGGATCAACGCAAACTCCTCCAAGACCGTTGGAGCTACAGAGCTGAAATTTTGCATGTAGGCTTGTATATACTGCAGGCTATGTATATCTCGGATTCAGCCGGATCGGATCACTATATCATATAGCTCCCATACAAGTGGCAAAGTCACGAACAGTGACTTTTCTTAATAACTTCGTTTATTTCTGAGCTATTGTCATGAAATTTAATATTGGTGAGTGGTATTGGTATTGGTAAAGATCGGGTAACTATATCATATAGCTCCCATAGGAACGATCAGTGCAAACAAACTCAGTCACTCAGATCAATATCTTCGTTATTTCCTATACTAAGATTGTAGGCCGTTCTTTCGCAATATTAGCCTTTTTAGCTTGAACGTTTTTCTACTTTAATGGCTATAGGTAAGGAAAGAGTTACCATAAAAGTTGCAAGGGTATACAAACTTTGACGCGGTCGAAGTTAGCCCCGGCCCTCTGGTTTTGGTTTCAGGTCAGTACCTGGCCACCAGTGTGGCCGCGTGTTGGTTTTTGGTAAGTATAATTGATTTTTAGTTTTGTAAATAATTGTGGTTGTATTAATTTTAGTTTTTTCTCCGTTTTCAGGTACGTCCGGTGTATATATAGGGGTTGCTGCTGTCGGCAAATAATTTACAGGTAAGTGTTGTGTAGATTTGCTGACTTTTTGTGACAACTTTTGTTTTCTTTCAGGTGCAGGCGCATTAATTGGACCCAATGGGGCAGCTGCCAGGCGATGCATGAGGGCTGTAGTAGATGAGAGACTGCAGCTGGCTTTTAGATAAGTTTGTTGTTTTTTAGATCGATTCTTTGTTGATATTTTTTTATTTTCAGGTGTAGCCGCTGCTTGAGGACCAGGAGGACCAGATGCTGCTGCTGCTGATGACTGGAGACGATTTGCAGGTAAGTTTGTGTGATTTTTGGGTGATTTTTCTAACGATTTGTGTTTTTTCCAGGTACAGGCGCTTGCAGAGGACGAGATGGACCAGATGATTGCCGAGACGCTGCACTAGGACTCGCAGGCGGTGCTGCTGCTGACTGACGTGGATTAACAGGTGAATTTTTGACTCTTTTATGATCGGTGATGAATTTGGCCAGCTCGGCCTTAAAGTATGCACATCCCTGTATGTGGCTCGGTGGCCACCTCCGATGCGGACCTCTTGGCTGCCCAGGACTTTAATTATAAGGATGTCATTGTGTTTGTTTTAAAGTTTTTGAGACATCTGATGTATTTTGTATTGAATCCCAGCTCATTTAGATTTTTCTTAATAGCTTCGGCAGGGGTAGAATGGTGCAGGTTTAGAATGGCATACCTGGCACCACGCTCCCATCTAGACTGGTGAGTAAAATATGCGTATTTATTGGCTTCTAAGGAGGATTTGACTTTAAGGTAACTATCCATTGTGCTTGCAGTGATCCGTGTGAGGCCATTCTTCAGCCGAGCTAGCTGATAGAGACGGACGGGATTGCCCAGTTCTCTCATCAGGATTGGCAGCAGATTATTTTGAAATTGAGGCATAGGGAGAAAAATGCCGGCAAGGTATTCTTCCTCCGTGCCACCATTGGCCAGGTGCATCTTTGTTGCAGCTGGATGCGTTCTTTGGTAATAAGAGGCTCAAAGTTAGGCTGCAGGTAATTTTCCATTTTTAGGGCTGGTAGATGTGGGCAATGGGCGTTTTTTTGGTGATGAGAGGCTTCGTAACATGAAGAGTCAATAGGCAGGGTAGCATAGGAGGCATTTTGGGCTATTTCTCCAGCAGCTCTGGCATTAGAGGGAGGTGCATTGTGAGACAAAGGCGTCGTTGAGGTCAACCAAGGTAAAAGTCATATTTAACGGTGAGTCATCAAGGCGGACTAGCATATTATTGGCTACTACTTGGCCAGGGGTGTCTGGCTCAAGTAGTAGCTGGCGTCTGGCATTAGTGTTGTTGTTGTTGTTTGTTGTTGCATAGCTGCTGATGCAGAAGGTGCTCATGGGAGTTTGGCGCTGGGCTTGGTGGACATTTGCCTTGTTCCACTTTTCAGTATTGCCCCAATGAAAAGAATTTCGGTGCAAGGGAGACTCGAAATTTTTTTCAAGGGCATTGGGCATTGGTGTTGTGTTTGTGTCAGAGGCGAGCTTTGTTGTTGTATGTGTGTATACTTGCTTTGGTGTTTGCTGCTGATTTGTCTTGTCATTGCGTATGGGGGCAGCCATTTTGACCTCGCTCTCTCGTTTTCTCTCTTTCCTCTCCCTTAGGATGCTGAGTCACCACCTGATGCGCCTGTTGTTGGTGTTGGGGTAGGTTTCGTTTTCTGCTTGTTGTTTGTGTTCCTGACTGACAGGCAGGTTGTATGATTGGCGTCTAGTGGTTTTTGTTGTTTCACTTTTTTCATTTTACATGTTGTAGCGGTTCTTTTGTATGATTTGCACTTTTCATGTGAGGTTTAGTTATTTCTGTGTTTAATTTATTGCATTTATTTAACTTTTAGGGTTTTATATTAGATTTTATTAGCGTGTGGGATTTTTAAATATACATAGTTTATTTTAACTTTTAGCTATTTTAATTATTTGTAGGATTAATTAATTTATTTATTAACTTTTAGTCATTTTATTCGATTTATTTTAGCTTTTAGTCACTTGTAATTATTTATAGAATTTGTTAAATAATTATTTATTGGCTTTTAGACATTTTATTTTAATTTTTTTTTTTAAAGATATTTTTAAGATTTTTTTTAAGATTTAAGATTTTAAGATTTTTTTAAAATTTAAGATTTTTTAAGTTTTTAAGATTTTTTTAAAATATTTTTTTAAGATTTTTAAGATAAGGCGTTGGGAACCGCCTGTCCTCAGTCTTTTGATTGAGGCCGCTTTATTTTCTACTTTTTTACCAACAAAGGGTATATAGGAGAAATTCAATTAGAGCAGTTACAGCAGCAGGGGGGGTCACTAAAAATAAATTATATACTAGCTTAATTTCTAACAATAAATATATATAAATACAAACAGAATATTATATTTAATATTAGATTTTAACATATTTAGATTAAGTTAGCTTTTAGGGATTTTTTTAGAGTAAGAATGAGTAGTTTAAGGATATTTTAGCATTCGATTTGGGCAAATATAAATTATTTTCAATAAGAAAATTTAATTTAACGTTACTCGATATATATCGTGTCATAGAAAAAATTAGTGTCATAAGGGGCTAACTTAATAAGGAGAAAATAGTGTTTTCAGCCAGTATTTGCTAAACACTCAAATTTTGGGCTTGTTAAGCACTAACTGTAATTGAGATGAGGGTTTGGAAAGTTTCCAATTGAGATGGGCGAGAGGGAGAATCGATAAGTATCGATTTGGCGGGGAATTTTAATTTTAAGAAATTTGTGAGAAAAGTCAAGTTATATATATAATTATATAAGAGTTAATATAGATTAGGGCCTAGCGATAAGAACATTGTTTTAAAACATAAAGGATTGTTGATTGAAGAGATTAGTCAATTATTTGTGGGACGGCGAAAAAATGCCGACACTGAGCCAGTATTGGCGAATTAGGAAGCTAGTGTTGGCAGGCATATCGATGATTCTCGAAAATGATGATGGCCTATCGATTGGTAATCGATATGTTGCTGATGGCGGGGTATCCGCATGGGAGCTAGAAAGGGAAAGCGACATCCGCTGTTTATTTGTAAACAATAGGAATTTGAGGTAAGTATATAAGAAAATTGAGAATAATTATAATTAACATAGATCATATTAAAATTAATTTTAAATATTTTTCGGAAACATTGCGAGATTGTCATCGGTGGAGTCTTCTGGCGATGACAGTGTAAAACTGTTGATACGAGGATTGCTGGCGGCGTTGCCCAGATTTTGTTGCTGGCGAATTATGCAGAACGGATGGGTTTTTCATTTTAAATGATGTTGCTGCCAGACAGGGAATACTAGCAGGTAAGTATTCGTTAACTGATTTGTGTTTATTATACCCTTGCAAAAAGGGTATATTAATTTTGGTTAGAAGTGTGCAACGCATAGAAGGAAGCATTTCCGACCATATAAAGTATATATATTCTTGATTAGCACGTCGAGACGAGTTCAAATCGCCATGTCCGTCCGTCCGTCCGTCTGTCCGTCCGTCTGGATCAACGCAAACTCCTCCTAGACCGTTGGAGCTACAGAGCTGAAATTTGCATGTAGGCTTGTATATACTGCAGGCGTTGTATATCTCGGATTCAGCCGGATCGGATCACTATATCATATAGCTCCCATAGGAACGATCAGTGCAAACTCAGTCACTCAGATCAATATCTTCGTTATTCCTATACTAAGATTGTAGGCCGTTCTTTCGCAATATTAGCCTTTTTAGCTTGAACGTTTTTCTACTTTAATGGCTATAGGTAAGGAAAGAGTTACCATAAAAGTTGCAAGGGTATACAAACTTTGACGCGGTCGAAGTTAGCCCCGGCCCTCTGGTTTTTGGTTTCAGGTCAGTACCTGGCCACCAGTGTGGCCGCGTGTTGGTTTTTGGTAAGTATAATTGATTTTTAGTTTTGTAAATAATTGTGGATGTATTAATTTAGTTTTTTCTCCGTTTTCAGGTACGTCCGGTGTATATATAGGGGTTGCTGCCAAAAATATACAGGTAAGTGTTGTGTAGATTTGCTGACTTTTTGTGACAACTTTTGTTTTCTTTCAGGTGCAGGAGCATTAATTGGACCCAATGGGGCAGCTGCCAGGCGATGCATGAGGGGCTGTAGTAGATGAGAGACTGTAGCTGGCTTTTAGATAAGTTTGTTGTTTTTAGATCGATTCTTTGTTGATATTTTTTTATTTTCAGGTGTAGCCGCTGCTTGAGGACCAGGAGGACCAGATGCTGCTGCTGCTGATGACTGGAGACGATTTGCAGGTAAGTTTGTGTGATTTTTGGGTGATTTTCTAACGATTTGTGTTTTTTCCAGGTGCAGGCGCTTGCAGAGGACGAGATGGACCAGATGATTGACGAGACGCTGCACTAGGACTCGCAGGCGGTGCTGCTGCTGACTGACGTGGATTAACAGGTGAATTTTTGACTTTTTTATGATCGGTGATGAATTTGGCCAGCTCGGCCTTAAAGTATGCACATCCCCTGTATGTGGCTCGGTGGCCACCTCCGATGCGGACCTCTTGGTTGCCCAGGACTTTAATTTTAAGGATGTCATTGTGTTTGTTATCTGTTTGTTTTAAAGTTTTTGAGACATCTGATGTATTTTGTATTGAATCCCAGCTCATTTAGATTTTTCTTAATAGCTTCGGCAGGGGTAGAATGGTGAAGGTTTAGAATGGCATACCTGGCACCACGCTCCCATCTAGACTGGTGAGTAAAATATGCGTATTTATTGGCTTCTAAGGAGGATTTGACTTTAAGGTAACTATCCATTGTGCCCAGTTCTCTCTTCAGGATTGGCAGCAGATTATTTTGAAATTGAGGCATAGGGAGAAAAAATGCCGGCAAGGTATTCTTCCTCCGTGCCACCATTGCCCAGGTGCATCTTTGTTGCAGCTGGGTGTGTTCTTTGTAATAAGAGGCTCAAAGTTAGGCTGCAGGTAATTTTCCATTTTTAGGGCTGGTAGATGTGGGCAATGGGCGTTTTTTGGTGATGAGAGGCTTCGTAACATGAAGAGTCAATAGGCAAGGTATTCTTCCTCCGTGCCACCATTGCCCAGGTGCATCTTTGTTGCAGCTGGGTGCGTTCTTTGTAATAAGAGGCTCAAAGTTAGGCTGCAGGTAATTTTCCATTTTAGGGCTGGTAGATGTGGGCAATGGGCGTTTTTTGGCGATGAGAAGTAGCATAGGAGGCATTTTGGGCTGTTTCTCCAGCAGCTCTGGCATTAGAGGGGAGTGGCATTGTGAGACAAAGGCGTCGTTGAGGTCAACCAAGGTAAAAGTCATATTTAACGGTGAGTCATCAAGGCGGACTAGCATATTATTGGCTACTAATTGGCCAGGGGTGTCTGGCTCAAGTAGTAGCTGGCGTCTGGCATTAGTGTTGTTGTTGTTGATTGTTGTTGCATAGCTGCTGATGCAGAAGGGGCTCATGGGAGTTTGGCGCTGGGCTTGGTGGACATTTGCCTTGTTCCACTTTTGGTATTGGCATTGGTGTTGTGTTTGTGTCAGAGGCGAGCTTTGTTGTTGTATGTGTGTATACTTGCTTTGGTGTTTGCTGCTGATTTGTCTTGTCATTGCGTATGGCGGCAGCCATTTTGACCTCGCTCTCTCGCTTTCTCTCTTTCCTCTCCCTTAGGATGCTGAGTCACCACCTGTTTCGCCTGTTGTTGGTGTTGGGGTAGGTTTCGTTTTCTGCTTGTTGTTTGTGTTCCTGACTGACAGACAGGTTGTCTGATTGGCGTCTAGTGGTTTTTGTTGTTTCACTTTTTTCATTTTACATGTTGTAGCGGTTCTTTTGTATGATTTGCACTTTTTATGTGAGGTTTAGTTATTTCTGTGTTTAATTTATTGCATTTGTTTAACTTTTAGGGTTTTATATGAGATTTTATTAGCTTGTGGGATTTTTAAATATACATAGTTTATTTTAACTTTTAGCTATTTTAATTATTTGTAGGATTAATTAATTTACTTATTAACTTTTAGTCATTTTATTCGATTTATTTTAAATTTTAGTCACTTTTAATTATTTATAGAATTTGTTAATTAATTCTTTATTGGCTTTTAGACATTTTATTTTAATTTTTATTTTTTAAGATATTTTTAAGACATTTTTTAAGATTTAAGATTTTAAGATTTTTAAGAATTTTTTTTTATTTTTAAGATTTAAGATTTTTTAAGTTTTTAAGATTTTTTAAGATTTTTAAGATAAGGCGTTGGGAACCGCCTGGCCTCAGTCTTTTGATTGAGGCCGCTTTATTTTCTACCCTTTCACCAACAAAGGGTATATAGCAGAAATTCAATTAGAGCCGTTACACCAGCAGGGGGGGTCACAAAAAATAAATTATATACTAGCTTAATTTCTAACAATAAATATATTTAATATTAGATTTTAACATATTTAGATTAAGTTAGCTTTTAGGGATTTTTTTTAGAGTAAGAATGAGTAGCTTAGAGATATTTATACCCTTGCAAAAAGGGTATATTAATTTTGGTCAGAAGTGTGCAACGCATAGAAGGAAGCATCTCCGACCATATAAAGTATATATATTCTTGATCAGCACGACGAGACGAGTTCAAATAGCTATGTCCGTCCGTCCGTCCGTCCGTCCGTCCGTCTGGATCAACGCAAACTCCTCCAAGACCGTTGGAGCTACAGAGCTGAAATTTTGCATGTAGGCTTGTATATACTGCAGGCATTGTATATCTCGGATTCAGCCGGATCGGATCACTATATCATATAGCTCCCATACAAATGACAAAGTCACGAACAGTGACTTTTCTTAATAACTTCGTTATTTTCTGAGCTATTGTCGTGAAATTTAATATTGGTGAGTTTATTATACATATAAACGACTATGCCAAATTTGATCAAGATCGGGTGACTATATCATATAGCTCCCATAGGAACGATCGGTCGAAAACAGTGACTTTTGTCAATTACTTCGTTACTTTTGAAGCAATTGTCATAAAAATTTATATTTCTCAGTTTAGCATAACTATTAATGACTGTGTCAAATTTGATTAAGATCGGGCGACTATATCATATAGCTCCCATAGGAACGATCGGTCGAAAACAGTGACTTTTGTCAATTACTTCGTTACTTTTGAAGCAATTGTCATAAAAATTTATATTTCTCAGTTTAGCATAACTATTAATGACTGTGTCAAATTTGATTAAGATCGGGCGACTATATCATATAGCTCCCATAGGAACAATCGGTGGTGAACAGTGACTTTGATCAATAACTTCGTTATTTCCTAAGCCGTTCTTTCGCAAGCATTAGACCTTTTACACATCGTGTCAAAGAAAAAATTAGTGTCATAAGGGGCTAACTTAATAAGGGGAAAATAGTGTTTTCTGCCAGTATTTGCTAAACACTCAAATTTGGGGCTTGTTAAGCAGTGGCTGCAATTGAAATGAGGGTTTGGAAACACGTGGATAGGAGCTTAATCCATCCTTTTCTGTTTCCCCCGCTTTGATCTACTTCCCAAATTTAGGTTGCAGTGTCTATGGAACGGAATATGTGACCAAATCTCATGCCAAGGAAACCCATCAATTGCCCATTCCACCGAATGCACTGGGCGAGGATAATCTGGAGGGATTGTTTAAGGATATCCTACAATTTCTGGAACACAAAAATGAATATCGACCAATCTTTACAACCACAGAGCAAATACCAATTGTTAGCAGCAATACTTGAGAGATATTTGAACGGTGGCGGTCATGAGCTGAAAGTCTATTCAATTGAATATTTATATTATGTCCTAAAGAAATCCAGTAAGCCATTGCCAGAGTCTATATGATACGAATCGCATATTCGATCGTGATCTGTATGAGCATGAAGCGAATATAAGTTGCGATTATCATGAGAAACGTGATCTATCGAAATATCCTGTGTGACACGCTGGGGATTCATGGTTGCCAAGAAATAATGCCAATTCCCACAGTTATCCCGAAATTGGAAGTGGAAACAAAGCAAGTGATCAAAGAACCTAAGAAAGAAAGTGATGTACCAGCAACTACAACTCGGATAAAAACTGAATGTCCTGAAATTGAGGAGAACGAGGAGGATTTGTGGAACGATGAGATCTTAGAAAAAGAAGAAATGGTTAGGGTTAAGACAGAGATAGTTGATAACGATGAGAATGAGGACAATCTTGCAGCACCGCCGCTACCTCCCATATCCTTGGGTGAAATCCATGATGAATTCGCTTTGTTCACGCGGCGCATGAGAACGACTAGCCAAAGTGAAATGAAACAGGAAGAAAACTCCAAGAAAATAAACTCTAAAGTAACAAAATCAAAGAACGATAAAAATCCATTCAAATCAATATCAAAAACCGAAGAAAAATCCTCCAAATCAATATCAAAAACGGATGAAAAGCCTCCAAATCAATATAAAAAACCGAAGAAAAATCCTCCAAATCGATATCAAAAACCGATGAAAAATCCTTCAAATCAATATCAAAAACCGATGAAAAATCCTCCAAATCAATATCAAAAACCGATGAAAAACCCTCCAAATCAATATCAAAAACCGATGAAAAATTTATTTATTTACGTCAACTAACACAGCAGTCGACGAAAAAGCTTAAACTAAAGACAGATAGTAATTAATTGAAAAAGATAGCTTAGCTATATACACAACTAAACATCCCCGACCCGGTGGAGGTGTTTTATTTGCATAAGGTGCCAGCTATGCCCCGATTCACAGCCAATGTGGTCAGGGATGAGTTGCAACCAATCTAAGTCCAGAATATTATTATTGGTTTCGCTGTAGATGATTAAAAAGTATAGCGCGAAGAGAAGTGAAAGTTTTGGGTCAAACATCACGCCTAAGTCTTTGAACGATGGTACACAATCTAACAGAACAGACTTAACAGAGTAATGAGCTAGGAACGGAGACAAACGACTGAAAGTCATAAAAGAACACTTAGAGGCATTAAGGAAATTTTTGGATTCGGGTATAATGTTAGAGTTCTGGTCTATTAGAAATTTTGAGATTTCCATTGATAGGGCTGACAGACTGTCTTCGGCTGTTTCAAGAGCCGGGGTGGGGAAAAGTGTAAGGTCGTTTGTGTTAATTGTACTAGTTTTTTGAAAGGGGGTGGGTATTTAATTTTAATCTCGTTTCTAGAAAGATTTTCCATCGTCATGGCTTTTTGTATAGCGAATTCTCTTTTTCGAGCGGGGCATTCTGTGTGTGTGGCAATGTGTTCATCTTTGCAGTTTATGCAGATTGTCTGTGAGCAAGATTGTTCTTTTGTATGGACTAGGGAGCAGGTGCTGCATTTTTGTTGCTTTTCTTTGCAATGCTGGGCGAAATGGCCAAAGCGGAAGCAGCGAAAGCATTGGCTGAAGGGAATAAAAGGATTCACTTTGACCTTGGAGTACAGAAAAGTTATCTCTGTTGGAATATTGTTTCCTCTAAAGATAAGCTTAACCCTACTCGTGGGGACCAGTACATCACTTTCTTTTCTTTTTACACGTATTATTTCGTGAATTGGAACTGCTGAGCTGATGTACTCTTTTAGTTCCGCGTCTGAAAAACGTATCGGTATTTGAAATAAAATTCCAGTTTTGAATAGGAAGTGTTTAAGGATCTTGGGTTCATAACCGTTTTTTTTAAGATCAGAATTTAATAAATTATTAGCTGCCTCTGCTGACTTGAACTCTGCTTTACATCTACCATAGCCTATTTTATTGACCGTTAGGATGTCTTTTATTTTAAGCTTAAGTAACACCGCGTTTAGCTCTAGGGAATTTATTGGTATTCTCATTTTCGACTCACTTGCATTTGTATCAAATTTGTCTATGTATACGATGTAGGGGCCTTTGTGTGTGCTGTTATACATACATTCGTTGAGTTCTTTTGGGGCATTGTTTTTAGCTTCGTACTGTGTACCGTTGTCATGTATGTTCATATTATCCTCGCTCTCCTTTTGTTCCTCTATTACATCAAACTCCATTTCTTCTGCAATCATTCCTATTTCGTGTACCGTTGTTTTGGCCTTCTTGGTTGTCGGGGAAATTTTGCTTCTTTTTGCAGTGTACCGTTCCGAGGATGCGGGTGTCACCCTGGCCTCGGTGGCCATCTTTTTGTGGGTAGTTTTACCCGTTTTAATACAAATTAATTCCACTTGATTTTATACTTATTATATTTCTTGTATAAAGAAGAAATAAAAATATTTCCACTGATCTGTGGAATTTGATTTAAATTTTGCGCCTTTTTTTTTTTTTTATATGTTCACACTTGAAAAATATCACCACTATGCTTTGAAGCTGTTGCTTCGGAAGTCCACTTGGTAATGGTCAATTTTCTTATATACTTACCTCAAATTCCTATTGTTTACAAATAAACAGCGGATGTCGCTTTCCCTTTCTAGCATGTAGGCTTGTATATACTGCAGGCATTGTATATCTCGGATTCAGCCGGATCGGATCACTATATCATATAGCTCCCATACAAATGACAAAGTCACGAACAGTGACTTTTCTTAATAACTTCGTTATTTTCTGAGCTATTGTCGTGAAATTTAATATTGGTGAGTTTATTATACATATAAACGACTATGCCAAATTTGATCAAGATCGGGTGACTATATCATATAGCTCCCATAGGAACGATCGGTCGAAAACAGTGACTTTTGTCAATTACTTCGTTACTTTTGAAGCAATTGTCATAAAAATTTATATTTCTCAGTTTAGCATAACTATTAATGACTGTGTCAAATTTGATTAAGATCGGGCGACTATATCATATAGCTCCCATAGGAACGATCGGTCGAAAACAGTGACTTTTGTCAATTACTTCGTTACTTTTGAAGCAATTGTCATAAAAATTTATATTTCTCAGTTTAGCATAACTATTAATGACTGTGTCAAATTTGATTAAGATCGGGCGACTATATCATATAGCTCCCATAGGAACAATCGGTGGTGAACAGTGACTTTGATCAATAACTTCGTTATTTCCTAAGCCGTTCTTTCGCAAGCATTAGACCTTTTACACAAAAAACTTGCAAGGGTATACAAACTTTGACGCGGTCAAAGTTAGCCCCGGCCCTCTGGTTTAGCATTAGATTTGGGCAAATATAAATTATTTTCAATAAGAAAATTTAATTTAAAGTTACTCGATATATATCGTGTCAAAGAAAAAATTAGTGTCATAAGGGGCTAACTTAATAAGGGGAAAATAGTGTTTTCTGCCAGTATTTGCTAAACACTCAAATTTGGGGCTTGTTAAGCACTGGCTGCAATTGAAATGAGGGTTTGGAAACACGTGGATAGGAGCTTAATCCATCCTTTTCTGTTTCCCCCGCTTTGATCTACTTCCCAAATTTAGGTTGCAGTGTCTATGGAACGGAATATGTGACCAAATCTCATGCCAAGGAAACCCATCAATTGCCCATTCCACCGAATGCACTGGGCGAGGATAATCTGGAGGGATTGTTTAAGGATATCCTACAATTTCTGGAACACAAAAATGAATATCGACCAATCTTTACAACCACAGAGCAAATACCAATTGTTAGCAGCAATACTTGAGAGATATTTGAACGGTGGCGGTCATGAGCTGAAAGTCTATTCAATTGAATATTTATATTATGTCCTAAAGAAATCCAGTAAGCCATTGCCAGAGTCTATATGATACGAATCGCATATTCGATCGTGATCTGTATGAGCATGAAGCGAATATAAGTTGCGATTATCATGAGAAACGTGATCTATCGAAATATCCTGTGTGACACGCTGGGGATTCATGGTTGCCAAGAAATAATGCCAATTCCCACAGTTATCCCGAAATTGGAAGTGGAAACAAAGCAAGTGATCAAAGAACCTAAGAAAGAAAGTGATGTACCAGCAACTACAACTCGGATAAAAACTGAATGTCCTGAAATTGAGGAGAACGAGGAGGATTTGTGGAACGATGAGATCTTAGAAAAAGAAGAAATGGTTAGGGTTAAGACAGAGATAGTTGATAACGATGAGAATGAGGACAATCTTGCAGCACCGCCGCTACCTCCCATATCCTTGGGTGAAATCCATGATGAATTCGCTTTGTTCACGCGGCGCATGAGAACGACTAGCCAAAGTGAAATGAAACAGGAAGAAAACTCCAAGAAAATAAACTCTAAAGTAACAAAATCAAAGAACGATAAAAATCCATTCAAATCAATATCAAAAACCGAAGAAAAATCCTCCAAATCAATATCAAAAACGGATGAAAAATCCTCCAAATCAATATAAAAAACCGAAGAAAAATCCTCCAAATCGATATCAAAAACCGATGAAAAATCCTTCAAATCAATATCAAAAACCGATGAAAAATCCTCCAAATCAATATCAAAAACCGATGAAAAACCCTCCAAATTTATATCAAAAACCGATGAAAAATTTATTTATTTACGTCAACTAACACAGCAGTCGACGAAAAAGCTTAAACTAAAGACAGATAGTAATTAATTGAAAAAGATAGCTTAGCTATATACACAACTAAACATCCCCGACCCGGTGGAGGTGTTTTATTTGCATAAGGTGCCAGCTATGCCCCGATTCACAGCCAATGTGGTCAGGGATGAGTTGCAACCAATCTAAGTCCAGAATATTATTATTGGTTTCGCTGTAGATGATTAAAAAGTATAGCGCGAAGAGAAGTGAAAGTTTTGGGTCAAACATCACGCCTAAGTCTTTGAACGATGGTACACAATCTAACAGAACAGACTTAACAGAGTAATGAGCTAGGAACGGAGACAAACGACTGAAAGTCATAAAAGAACACTTAGAGGCATTAAGGAAATTTTTGGATTCGGGTATAATGTTAGAGTTCTGGTCTATTAGAAATTTTGAGATTTCCATTGATAGGGCTGACAGACTGTCTTCGGCTGTTTCAAGAGCCGGGGTGGGGAAAAGTGTAAGGTCGTTTGTGTTAATTGTACTAGTTTTTTGAAAGGGGGTGGGTATTTAATTTTAATCTCGTTTCTAGAAAGATTTTCCATCGTCATGGCTTTTTGTATAGCGAATTCTCTTTTTCGAGCGGGGCATTCTGTGTGTGTGGCAATGTGTTCATCTTTGCAGTTTATGCAGATTGTCTGTGAGCAAGATTGTTCTTTTGTATGGACTAGGGAGCAGGTGCTGCATTTTTGTTGCTTTTCTTTGCAATGCTGGGCGAAATGGCCAAAGCGGAAGCAGCGAAAGCATTGGCTGAAGGGAATAAAAGGATTCACTTTGACCTTGGAGTACAGAAAAGTTATCTCTGTTGGAATATTGTTTCCTCTAAAGATAAGCTTAACCCTACTCGTGGGGACCAGTACATCACTTTCTTTTCTTTTTACACGTATTATTTCGTGAATTGGAACTGCTGAGCTGATGTACTCTTTTAGTTCCGCGTCTGAAAAACGTATCGGTATTTGAAATAAAATTCCAGTTTTGAATAGGAAGTGTTTAAGGATCTTGCGTTCATAACCGTTTTTTTAAGATCAGAATTTAATAAATTATTAGCTGCCTCTGCTGACTTGAACTCTGCTTTACATCTACCATAGCCTATTTTATTGACCGTTAGGATGTCTTTTATTTTAAGCTTAAGTAACACCGCGTTTAGCTCTAGGGAATTTATTGGTATTCTCATTTTCGACTCACTTGCATTTGTATCAAATTTGTCTATGTATACGATGTAGGGGCCTTTGTGTGTGCTGTTATACATACATTCGTTGAGTTCTTTTGGGGCATTGTTTTTAGCTTCGTACTGTGTACCGTTGTCATGTATATTCATATTATCCTCGCTCTCCTTTTGTTCCTCTATTACATCAACCTCCATTTCTTCTGCAATCATTCCTATTTCGTGTACCGTTGTTTTGGCCTTCTTGGTTGTCGGGGAAATTTTGCTTCTTTTTGCAGTGTACCGTTCCGAGGATGCGGGTGTCACCCTGGCCTCGGTGGCCATCTTTTTGTGGGTAGTTTTACCCGTTTTAATACAAATTAATTCCACTTGATTTTATACTTATTATATTTCTTGTATAAAGAAGAAATAAAAATATTTCCACTGATCTGTGGAATTTGATTTAAATTTTGCGCCTTTTTTTTTTATGTTCACACTTGAAAAATATCACCACTATGCTTTGAAGCTGTTGCTTCGGAAGTCCACTTGGTAATGGTCAATTTTCTTATATACTTACCTCAAATTCCTATTGTTTACAAATAAACAGCGGATGTCGCTTTCCCTTTCTAGTTCCCATGCGGATACCCCGCAATCAGCAACATATTGATTACCAATCGATAGGCCATCATCATTTTCGAGCATCATCGATATGCCTGCCAACACTAGCTTCCTAATTCGCCAATACTGGCTCAGTGGCGGCATTTTTTCGCCGTCCCACAAATAATTGACTAATCCCTTCAATCAACAATCCTTTATGTTTTAAAACAGTCTATATTAACTCATATATAATTATATATATAACTTGACTTTTCTCACAAATTTTAAATTAGTGACCCCCCATGCTGCTGTAACGGCTCTAATTGAATTTCTGCTATATACCCTTTGTTGGTGAAAGGGTAGAAAATAAAGCGGCCTCAATCAAAAGACTGAGGCCAGGCGGTTCCCAACGCCTTATCTTAAAAATCTTAAAAAAAATATTTAAAAAAATCTTAAAAACTTAAAAAATCTTAAATCTTCAAAAAATCTTAAAAAATAAAAAAAAAAATCTTAAAAATCTTAAAAATATCTTAAAAAAAAAAAAAATTAAAATAAAATGTCTAAAAGCCAATAAATAATTAATTAACAAATTTTATAAATAATTAAAAGTGACTAAAAGCTAAAATAAATCAAATAAAATGACTAAAAGTTAATAAATAAATTAATTAATCCTACAAATAATTAAAATAAAATAAAATCTCATATAAAACCCTAAAAGGTAAATAAATGCAATAAATTAAACACAGAAATAACTAAACCTCACATAAAAAGTGCAAATCATACAAAAGAACCGCTACAACATGTAAAACGAAAAAACTGAAACAACAAAAACCACTAGACGCCAATCATACAACCTGCCTGTCAGTTAGGAACACAAACAACAAGCAGAAAACGAAACCTACCCCAACACCAACAACAGGCGCAACAGGTGGTGACTCAGCATCCTAAGGGAGAGGAAAGAGAGAGCGAGGTCAAAATGGCTGCCCCCATACGCAATGACAGGACAAATCAGCAGCAAACACCAAAGCAAGTATACACACATACAACAACAAAGCTCGCCTCTGACACAAACACAACACCAATGCCCAATGCCCTTGAAAAAAATTTCGAGTCTCCCTTGCACCGAAATTCTTTTCATTGGGGCAATACTGAAAAGTGGAACAAGGCAAATGTCCACCAAGCCCAGCGCCAAACTCCCATGAGCACCTTCTGCATCAGCAGCTATGCAACAACAATCAACAACAACAACACTAATGCCAGACGCCAGCTACTACTTGAGCCAGACACCCCTGCCCAATTAGTAGCCAATAATATGCTAGTCCGCCTTGATGACTCACCGTTAAATATGACTTTTACCTTGGTTGACCTCAACGACGCCTTTGTCTCACAATGCCCCTCCCCTCTAATGCAGAGCTGTTGGAGAAACAGCCCAAAATGCCTCCTATGCTACCCTGCCTATTGATTCTTCATGTTACGAAGCCTATCATCACCAAAAAAACGCCCATTGCCCACATCTACCAGCCCTAAAAGCTGGTAGGGCACCAGCCCTATGAGCTTTCTGCTCTCTGACGTGACGGTCGTGTTTTTGCATAGCTCCTGAGTTTTTATTAATATTTATTGTTTTTTCTCAATTTTTAATTGTGCTTAATTTGTTTACACTTCCGCTGGTGTTGTTCGCTTGACTCCCTTGTGTTTTATTTCCATAATTCGCCAAATTAATCAGTTTAAACAGTTTTTTCTTTTTCGTGATTAGTGTTTGGTGCAATTACATATTTTTTTTTCTTTTTTTTTCTCTTTCGTCATTGCTTCTGCAGTTGCTCCCCTCATCGCCCCCATCATACCATCAGTGCTAGTGGCTTTGTTGTTCTCTCTGCTTTGTGCTTGTGCTTAGCTTCTCTCCCGCGTAATCACTTTTGTAAGGCCGCCTCTCAAAGCTCGGCTTATAACTGTTCTTGCACTCTCTGTTGTGCTGTGCACTCTAGCTGTCTCTTTGTTTTATTTGTAATTGTTGATTATTTATCAATAATTATCTTTGTGCTGTGAATTTAATTTTTCTATATATTCTTATATATATATAATTTTTTTGCCTTTCTTTCGGCTTTTCAATGGCTTGTTGTCTACCTAATTGCAAACATTCTGATCGTTTTGATGATCAGTATAGAGCAATATCTTGTTGGCTCTGCGATAATCTTATTCACTTAAAATGTGCTGGCCTCAATGGCCGCGACTACGACAAATTTTCTGGTTTGTCTGTGTCTAAGCCTGAGCTTGGCTTAATGCGATGGACTTGCCCATCTTGTGCCAGCCAGCAGCTTGATTTTAGCCGTATGTATAGGGATCTTCGTTTAAGGTTTCTTTCTTTAAACAAACTGGCCAAACAGCTGTCAAACGAGTGTGACTCTAGCGTTCAATTATTGTCGCAATTCAAATTTGTTCCACCTTCTGAGAAATTGCACAAGATATGTACCCTTGAGTTGCCTCGTAAGCAGTCGCCAGCTCTCTCTATTACTTCTTCTCCGATTTTACTTTCGCCTACACCATCTTCTTGTCCCTCTTTATGCTCTTCTTTTCAGATTGAAGTACCCATTACAAGCCCTGGTGTACCTCAATCTATCCCTCACGGGAACTCTGATCAATCACAGGATCATGCCGGCTCTCAATCACTTGCGGATCCCAATGCTCCTCCTCCTCCACTAACTGTAGTGCCCCATCGCAAACAATTATTTATTTCTAGGCTTGCTCCAGATACTTCTGAGTCGTCTGTGGCAGCTTACATTGGTAATATTTGCCCTGCTAAGGTTTTAATTCAAAAGTTTAAGTTTTATAGGCCTCGCGAAATCTCCTCTTTTAAAATTACAGTACCAAATGAGTACTTCTCAGCTATGGTTGACCCTAATTTTTGGCCAGAGGGCCTAGTTGTACACGAGTTTGCGCCCAATAAGCGCTCTCGTCCGTTGCCCGTCCACCTTCCTACTTTATCTTCTGCTTCAAAAAACTAATAACATCTAGTCTTTGCATTCATTATCAAAATGTAAGAGGACTTCTTACCAAGCTGTCGAACCTTTTCTGTGATAGCCAAACCTTTTCAGCTGACATATTAGCTTTCTCTGAAACTTGGCTTAACTCCTCTGTTCTAGATAATGAAATTCTTTCTAATAATTTTATTTCTTATAGGCTTGATCGTGTTGGTCGTCGTGGCGGTGGAGTACTCATTGCTGTAAACTCGAATCTGTCTTCAAGTGTGGTGCCGATTGATCTCCCCTTAGGTGTTGAGTTTATTTGCGTCGAAGTTACATGTTCTAACTTTAGCCTATATATCTCTTGTTCTTATATTCCTCCAGCTTCTGATACCATGATCTACGTGCACCATGCTGATGCTTTACGAACTATTTTTGGTCGTCTTAAAGATCGGGATGTTCTTATAGTTTTAGGTGATTTTAACTTGCCTAATATTTCTTGGCTTGTTGATGATAATCTATCTTTCTTAATTCCTTCATCTCAACATGTTTTTCTTGATAGCCTACTTGAATGTCCACTATATCAGTTGAATTCTTTCCTTAACTGTTCTAAAAGAATCCTTGATCTTGTTTTTGTCTCTGATCCCACTGTTAGTGCTGTATCGCAAACACAGCCACTAGTGAAACCTGAAGATCCTTATCATCCTACCATTGAAGTTACTATTTCTTACAATTCCGTTACTAATTTATTTAAAAACATCTCAAATTCTCGTCGTAGATGTTTTCGTAAAACAAATTTCAATCTTCTTAACAGCCTTATTTTCTCTTTTGATTGGTCGTTTCTATTTGAGTGCTGCGATATAGATTGTGCAGTGAAGTTTTTCTATTCTGCTCTTAATTCTCTAATTGATAAATGCGTTCCTTATGTGAATGTCTCTACCGTCTCCAGCTCGCCAGTCTGGTTCACACGTAGGCTCTCTAATCTTCGTAACATTAAATCGAGATATTTTAAAAGATTTAAAAAAACTGGTTCGCGACTTGACTATGCAAATTATTGTATAGCCAAATCTCAATTTTGTCTCTTAAATACTCAATGCTACAACAATTATCTCGTTCGCTGTAAGGCTGAATTTTATAATAACCCCAAAAGATTTTACAACTTTGTCAATTCCAAAAGACGCTCTAATGTCCTACCTTCCACCTTCAGACTTAACGACCAGTCTGCTAATAATGATTTAGATATTGCAGATCTGTTTGCTAAATTTTTTCAGTCGACATATTCTACTACTGTTTCGGATCCCACACCCTATCCCTTTTCAATCCCACATTTAAATTGTATGTTTTTTCCCAGTATTACTGAAGACTGTATTCTCTCTAGCTTGTCATCTATGAAGTCTTCCTTCGTTCCCGGGCCTGATGATATACCTAGTTGCATCCTTAAAATGTGTTCTATTTCCCTATCTAAGCCTTTAGCTCGGTTATTCTTTATATCGAGTGAGACTTGTAGATTTCCTGATATTTGGAAGGAGTCATTTATTATTCCGCTTTTTAAAAAGGGTAGCAAATCGGATGTTTCCAACTACCGTGGCATTGCCAAACTTTCGGCAATACCTAAACTGTTTGAGAAAATTATTTCGTCTTCTCTTCAACATCTATCCAGATCCACTATTTCTCCTTGTCAGCATGGTTTCATGAAAGGTCGTTCGTCGCTTACCAACCTTTTAGAATTGACTACCCTTGTACACCATGGCTTCCGTAAAAAGTGTCAAACTGATGTTATTTATACTGACTTCAGTAAGGCTTTTGATACGGTTGATCATTCTTTGCTTCTCGCGAAACTTAACATCATGGGTTTTTCACCAAAATTATTGGGTTGGTTAAAGTCGTATCTTATTGGCAGAACCCAAAAGGTGTCTTTTCGTTCCTCGATATCTAAAACTGTTCGAGTTACGTCAGGTGTACCCCAAGGCAGTCATCTGGGCCCACTATTATTTACATTGTTTATAAATGATTTGCCTTTGGCCTTGGCGCATTCACGCGTGCTCATGTTTGCGGATGACGTCAAGATTTGTTATTCCTATAATGATCCTTCTTTCCAACAGTACTTGCAATCAGATCTCGATGCGTTCTGTGATTGGTGCCACGTTAATAAATTACACCTTAATGCCTCTAAGTGTTCTTTTATGACTTTCAGTCGTTTGTCTCCGCTCCTAGCTCATTACTCTATTAAGTCTGTTCTGTTAGATTGTGTTCCATCATTCAAAGACTTAGGCGTTATGTTTGACCCTAAACTTTCATTTAATGTTCATATTTCTTCAATTGTCAACAGAGCAAGCTGCCTTCTCGGCTTCATTAAACGTTGGGCCAAAGAATTTGATGATCCCTATGTAACAAAGGTTTTATACACTTCGTTAGTTCGCCCTACTCTAGAATATTGCTCGCCAGTGTGGAACCCGCAATATGATGTTCACCAGCGTAGTATTGAATCGGTACAGAAGCAATTCCTAAAGTTTGCGCTACGCGGTCTAAATTGGGACCCGGGTCTTCGCCTACCTTCTTATTCTGATAGACTTCTTCTTATTAATCTTCCTTCACTTTATAACCGTAGGCTTGTTTTTGGCATTCTCTTTCTCCATAAACTAGTCAACGGCGAAGTCATTTCTACCAATTTACTAGATACGCTGTATTTTTGTGTTCCCTCACGTCGGACCAGAAACTTTTTTCCTATTCACCTTAGTAGATGTCTGACTAACTACTCTCTTCACGAACCTCTTCGTGTTCTTTGCCAATCTTTTAACAACCTTTCTCACCTTATCTCTCCTCATCTTTCTGTCACTTCTCTTCGCGCTATACTTTTTAATCATCTACAGCGAAACCAATGAAAATATTCTGGACTTGGATTGGCTGCAACTCATCCCTGGCCACATTGGCTGTGAATCGGGGCATAGCTGGCACCTTGTGCAAATAAAACACCTCCACCGGGCCGGGGATGTTTAGTTGTGTATAAAGCTAAGCTACCTTCTTTATTTAATTACTATCTGTCTTTAGCTTAAGCTTTTTCGTCGACTGCTGTGTTAGTTGACGTAAATAAATAAATAAATAAAAATGGAAAATTACCTGCAGCCTAACTTTGAGCCTCTTATTACCAAAGAACGCACCCAGCTGCAACAAAGATGCACCTGGGCAATGGTGGCACGGAGGAAGAATACCTTGCCGGCATTTTTTCTCCCTATGCCTCAATTTCAAAATAATCTGCTGCCAATCCTGATGAGAGAACTGGGCAATCCCGTCCGTCTCTATCAGCTAGCTCGGCTGAAGAATGGCCTCAGACGGATCACTGCAAACACAATGGATAGTTACCTTAAAGTCAAATCCTCCTTAGAAGCCAATAAATACGCATATTTTACTCACCAGTCTAGATGGGAGCGTGGTGCCAGGTATGCCATTCTAAACCTGCACCATTCTACCCCTGCCGAAGCTCTATTAAGAAAAATCTAAATGAGCTGGGATTCAATACAAAATACATCAGATGTCTCAAAAACTTTAAAACAAACACAATGACATCCTTAAAATTAAAGTCCTGGGCAGCCAAGAGGTCCGCATCGGAGGTGGCCACCGAGCCACATACAGGGGATGTGCATACTTTAAGGCTGAGCTGGCCAAATTCATCACCAATCAGCATCCATCTCAGCAAAATAAGTCGCATCAGTATGAATAAAGAAGAGAAACAATGCATGAGAAGCTGTTACAATCATCTAAAACCCATAAAAACTCACCTGAAATCCAATTTCAGTCATCAGCATCATTTTGTCCAGCATCTCGTCCTGCATCATGTCCATCGTCTCGCCCAGTTTCCTGTTCGTCCAATCCATCTGAAAATAAAACAAATCTAATTATAAAATCAATAACAAATTACAAAAACTTACCTGACAGTCAGCAGCCATTTGCAGCATCTTGTCCATCGTTAAATCCACCGTATCGTCCAGCAAGTCCATCTGCAACAGCATTACCTGAAAATAAACAAAAACTAAATTCCAAATCACCTAAAAAAGTCAAAAATTCACCTGTTAATCCACGTCAGTCAGCAGCAGCACCGCCTGCGAGTCCTAGTGCAGCGTCTGGGCAATCATCTGCCCATCTCGTCCTCTGCAAGCGCCTGTACCTGGAAAAAAACACAAATCGTTAGAAAACTCACCCAAAAATCACACAAACTTACCTGCAAATCGTCTCCAGTCATCAGCAGCATCATCTGGTCCTCCTGGTCCTCAAGCAGCAGCTACACCTGAAATTAAAAAAATATCAACAAAGAATCGATCTAAAAAACAATAAACTTATCTAAAAGCCAGCTGCAGTCTCTCATCTACAACAGCCCCTCATGCATCGCCTGGCAGCTGCCCCATTGGGTCCAATAAATGCGCCTGCACCTGAAAGAAAACAAAAGATGTCACAAAAAGTCAACAAATCTACACAACACTTACCGGAAAATTATTTGCCGACAGCAGCAACCCCTATATATACACCGGACGTACCTGAAAACGGAGAAAAAACTAAAATTAATACAACCACAATTATTTACAAAACTAACAATCAATTATACTTACCAAAAACCAACACGCGGCCACACTGGTGGCCAGGTACTGACCTGAAACCAAAAATAAACACAAATCAGTTAACGAATATTTACCTGCTAGAATTACCTGTCTGGCAGCAACATCATTTAAAATGAAAAACCATCCGTTCTGCAAAATTCGCCAGCAACAAAATCTGGCCAACGCCGCCAGCAATCCTCGTATCAACAGTTTTACACTGTCATCGCAGAAGACTCCACCGATGACAATCTCGCAATGTTCCTGAAAAATATTTAAAATTAATTTTAATATGATCTATGTTAATTATAATTATTGTCAATATTCAAATATACTTACCTAAAATTCATATTGTTTACAAATAAACAGCGGATGTCGCTTTCCCTTTCTAGCTCCCATGCGGATACCCCGCCATCAGCAACATATCGATTACCAATCGATAGGCCATCATCATTTTCGAGAATCATCGATATGCCTGCCAACACTAGCTTCCTAATTCGCCAATACTGGCTCAGTGTCGGCATTTTTTCGCCGTCCCACAAATAATTGACTAATCTCTTCAATCAACAATCCTTTATGTTTTAAAACAATGTTCTTATCGCTAGGCCCTAATCTATATTAACTCATATATAATTATATATATAACTTGACTTTTCTCACAAATTTCTTAAAATTAAAATTCCCCGCCAAATCGATACTTATCGATTCTCCCTCTCGCCCATCTCAATTGGAAACTTTCCAAACCCTCATCTCAATTACAGTTAGTGCTTAACAAGCCCAAAATTTGAGTGTTTAGCAAATACTGGCTGAAAACACTATTTTCTCCTTATTAAGTTAGCCCCTTATGACACTAATTTTTCTATGACACGATATATATCGAGTAACTTTAAATTAAATTTTCTTATTGAAAAAAAATTTATATTTGCCCAAATCTAATGCTAAAATATCCTTAAACTACTCATTCTTACTGTAAAAAAAATCCCTAAAAGCTAACTTAATCTAAATATGTTAAAATCTAATGTTAAATGTAATATTCTGTTTGTAGTTATATATATCTATTGTTCGAAATTAAGCTAGTATATAATTTATTTTTAGTGACCCACCATGCTGCTGTAACGGCTCTAATTGAATTTCTGCTATATACCCTTTGTTGGTGAAAGGGTAGAAAATAAAGCGGCCTCAATCAAAAGACTGAGGCCAGGCGGTTCCCAACGCCTTATCTTAAAAATCTTAAAAAAAATATTTAAAAAAATCTTAAAAACTTAAAAAATCTTAAATCTTCAAAAAATAAAATCTTAAAAATCTTAAAAATATCTTAAAAATAAAATGTCTAAAAGCCAATAAATAATTAATTAACAAATTCTATAAATAATTAAAAGTGACTAAAAGCTAAAATAAATCAAATAAAATGACTAAAAGTTAATAAATAAATTAATTAATCCTACAAATAATTAAAATAATATAAAATCTCATATAAAACACTAAAAGTTCAATAAATGCAATAAATTAAACACAGAAATAACTAAACCTCACATAAAAAGTGCAAATCATACAAAAGAACCGCTACAACATGTAAAATGAAAAACTGAAACAACAAAAACCACTAGACGCCAATCATACAACCTGCCTGTCAGTTAGGAACACAAACAACAAGCAGAAAACGAAACCTACCCCAACACTAACAACAGGCGCAACAGGTGGTGACTCAGCATCCTAAGGGAGAGGAAAGAGAGAGAGCGAGGTCAAAATGGCTGCCCCCATACGCAATGACAAGACAAATCAGCAGCAAACACCAAAGCAAGTATACACACATACAACAACAAAGCTCGCCTCTGACACAAACACAACACCAATGCCCAATGCCCTTGAAAAAAATTTCGAGTCTCCCTTGCACCGAAATTCTTTTCATTGGGGCAATACTGAAAAGTGGAACAAGGCAAATGTCCACCAAGCCCAGCGCCAAACTCCCATGAGCACCTTCTGCATCAGCAGCTATGCAACAACAATCAACAACAACAACACTAATGCCAGACGCCAGCTACTACTTGAGCCAGACACCCCTGCCCAATTAGTAGCCAATAATATGCTAGTCCGCCTTGATGACTCACCGTTAAATATGACTTTTACCTTGGTTGACCTCAACGACGCCTTTGTCTCACAATGCCCCTCCCCTCTAATGACAGAGCTGCTGGAGAAATAGCCCAAAATGCCTCCTATGCTACCCTGCCTATTGACTCTTCATGTTACGAAGCCTCTCATCACCAAAAAAACGCCCATTGCCCACATCTACCAGCCCTAAAAATGGAAAATTACCTGCAGCCTAACTTTGAGCCTCTTATTACCAAAGAACGCACCCAGCTGCAACAAAGATGCACCTGGGCAATGGTGGCACGGAGGAAGAATACCTTGCCGGCATTTTTTCTCCCTATGCCTCAATTTCAAAATAATCTGCTGCCAATCCTGATGAGAGAACTGGGCAATCCCGTCCGTCTCTATCAGCCAGCTAGTCAAATCCTCCTTAGAAGAATGGCCTCACACGGATCACTGCAAACACAATGGATAGTTACCTTAAAGTCAAATCCTCCTTAGAAGCCAATAAATACGCATATTTTACTCACCAGTCTAGATGGGAGCGTGGTGCCAGGTATGCCATTCTAAACCTGCACCATTCTACCCCTGCCGAAGCTCTATTAAGAAAAATCTAAATGAGCTGGGATTCAATACAAAATACATCAGATGTCTCAAAAACTTTAAAACAAACACAATGACATCCTTAAAATTAAAGTCCTGGGCAGCCAAGAGGTCCGCATCGGAGGTGGCCACCGAGCCACATACAGGGGATGTGCATACTTTAAGGCCGAGCTGGCCAAATTCATCACCAATCAGCATCCATCTCAGCAAAATAAGTCGCATCAGCATGAAAAAAGAAGAGAAACAATGCATGAGAAACTGTTACAATCATCTAAAGCCCATAAAAACTCACCTGAAATCCAATTGCAGTCATCAGCAGCATTTTGTCCAGCATCTCGTCGTGCATCATGTCCATCGTCTCGCCCAGTTTCCTGTTCGTCCAATCCATCTGAAAATAAAACAAATCTAATTATAAAATCAATAACAAATTACAAAAACTTACCTGACAGTCAGCAGCCATTTGCAGCATCTTGTCCATCGTCAAATCCACCGTATCGTCCAGCAAGTCCATCTGCAACAGCATTACCTGAAAATAAACAAAAACTAAATTCCAAATCACCTAAAAAAGTCAAAAATTCACCTGTTAATCCACGTCAGTCAGCAGCAGCACCGCCTGCGAGTCCTAGTGCAGCGTCTGGGCAATCATCTGCCCATCTCGTCCTCTGCAAGCGCCTGTACCTGGAAAAAAACACAAATCGTTAGAAAACTCACCCAAAAATCACACAAACTTACCTGCAAATCGTCTCCAGTCATCAGCAGCATCATCTGGTCCTCCTGGTCCTCAAGCAGCGGCTACACCTGAAAATAAAAAAATATCAACAAAGAATCGATCTAAAAAACAATAAACTTATCTAAAAGCCAGCTGCAGTCTCTCATCTACAACAGCCCCTCATGCATCGCCTGGCAGCTGCCCCATTGGGTCCAATAAATGCGCCTGCACCTGAAAGAAAACAAAAGATGTCACAAAAAGTCAACAATCTACACAACACTTACCGGAAAATTATTTGCCGACAGCAGCAACCCCTATATATACACCGGACGTACCTGAAAACGGAGAAAAAACTAAAATTAATACAACCACAATTATTTACAAAACTAACAATCAATTATACTTATATACGATATAATATATCAATTATACCAACACGCGGCCACACTGGTGGCCAGGTACTGACCTGAAACCAAAAATAAACACAAATCAGTTAACGAATATTTACCTGCTAGAATTACCGACAGGTCTGGCAGCAACATCATTTAAAATGAAAAACCATCCGTTCTGCAAAATTCGCCAGCAACAAAATCTGGCCAACGCCGCCAGCAATCCTCGTATCAACAGTTTTACACTGTCATCGCAGAAGACTCCACCGATGACAATCTCGCAATGTTCCTGAAAAATATTTAAAATTAATTTTAATATGATCTATGTTAATTATAATTATTGTCAATATTCAAATATACTTACCTAAAATTCATATTGTTTACAAATAAACAGCGGATGTCGCTTTCCCTTTCTAGCTCCCATGCGGATACCCCGCCATCAGCAACATATCGATTACCAATCGATAGGCCATCATCATTTTCGAGAATCATCGATATGCCTGCCAACACTAGCTTCCTAATTCGCCAATACTGGCTCAGTGTCGGCATTTTTTCGCCGTCCCACAAATAATTGACTAATCTCTTCAATCAACAATCCTTTATGTTTTAAAACAATGTTCTTATCGCTAGGCCCTAATCTATATTAACTCATATATAATTATATATATAACTTGACTTTTCTCACAAATTTCTTAAAATTAAAATTCCCCGCCAAATCGATACTTATCGATTCTCCCTCTCGCCCATCTCAATTGGAAACTTTCCAAACCCTCATCTCAATTACAGTTAGTGCTTAACAAGCCCAAAATTTGAGTGTTTAGCAAATACTGGCTGAAAACACTATTTTCTCCTTATTAAGTTAGCCCCTTATGACACTAATTTTTTCTATGACACGATATATATCGAGTAACTTTAAATTAAATTTTCTTATTGAAAAAAAATTTATATTTGCCCAAATCTAATGCTAAAATATCCTTAAACTACTCATTCTTACTGTAAAAAAAATCCCTAAAAGCTAACTTAATCTAAATATGTTAAAATCTAATGTTAAATGTAATATTCTGTTTGTAGTTATATATATCTATTGTTCGAAATTAAGCTAGTATATAATTTATTTTTAGTGACCCACCATGCTGCTGTAACGGCTCTAATTGAATTTCTGCTATATACCCTTTGTTGGTGAAAGGGTAGAAAATAAAGCGGCCTCAATCAAAAGACTGAGGCCAGGCGGTTCCCAACGCCTTATCTTAAAAATCTTAAAAAAATATTTAAAAAAATCTTAAAACTTAAAAAATCTTAAATCTTCAAAAATAAAATCTTAAAAATCTTAAAAATATCTTAAAAATAAAATGTCTAAAAGCCAATAAATAATTAATTAACAAATTCTATAAATAATTAAAAGTGACTAAAAGCTAAAATAAATCAAATAAAATGACTAAAAGTTAATAAATAAATTAATTAATCCTACAAATAATTAAAATAATATAAAATCTCATATAAAACACTAAAAGTTCAATAAATGCAATAAATTAAACACAGAAATAACTAAACCTCACATAAAAAGTGCAAATCATACAAAAGAACCGCTACAACATGTAAAATGAAAAACTGAAACAACAAAAACCACTAGACGCCAATCATACAACCTGCCTGTCAGTTAGGAACACAAACAACAAGCAGAAAACGAAACCTACCCCAACACTAACAACAGGCGCAACAGGTGGTGACTCAGCATCCTAAGGGAGAGGAAAGAGAGAGAGCGAGGTCAAAATGGCTGCCCCCATACGCAATGACAAGACAAATCAGCAGCAAACACCAAAGCAAGTATACACACATACAACAACAAAGCTCGCCTCTGACACAAACACAACACCAATGCCCAATGCCCTTGAAAAAATTTCGAGTCTCCCTTGCACCGAAATTCTTTTCATTGGGGCAATACTGAAAAGTGGAACAAGGCAAATGTCCACCAAGCCCAGCGCCAAACTCCCATGAGCACCTTCTGCATCAGCAGCTATGCAACAACAATCAACAACAACAACACTAATGCCAGACGCCAGCTACTACTTGAGCCAGACACCCCTGCCCAATTAGTAGCCAATAATATGCTAGTCCGCCTTGATGACTCACCGTTAAATATGACTTTTACCTTGGTTGACCTCAACGACGCCTTTGTCTCACAATGCCCCTCCCTCTAATGACAGAGCTGCTGGAGAAATAGCCCAAAATGCCTCCTATGCTACCCTGCCTATTGACTCTTCATGTTACGAAGCCTCTCATCACCAAAAAACGCCCATTGCCCACATCTACCAGCCCTAAAAATGGAAAATTACCTGCAGCCTAACTTTGAGCCTCTTATTACCAAAGAACGCACCCAGCTGCAACAAAGATGCACCTGGGCAATGGTGGCACGGAGGAAGAATACCTTGCCGGCATTTTTTCTCCCTATGCCTCAATTTCAAAATAATCTGCTGCCAATCCTGATGAGAGAACTGGGCAATCCCGTCCGTCTCTATCAGCCAGCTAGTCAAATCCTCCTTAGAAGAATGGCCTCACACGGATCACTGCAAACACAATGGATAGTTACCTTAAAGTCAAATCCTCCTTAGAAGCCAATAAATACGCATATTTTACTCACCAGTCTAGATGGGAGCGTGGTGAAAGGTATGCCATTCTAAACCTGCACCATTCTACCCCTGCCGAAGCTCTATTAAGAAAAATCTAAATGAGCTGGGATTCAATACAAAATACATCAGATGTCTCAAAAACTTTAAAACAAACAGATAACAAACAAAAATTAAAGTCCTGGGCAGCCAAGAGGTCCGCATCGGAGGTGGCCACCGAACCACATACAGGGGATGTGCATACTTTAAGGCCGAGCTGGCCAAATTATTACCGATCAGCATCCATCTCAGCAAAACAAGTCGCATCAGCATGAAAAAAGAAGAGAAACAATGCATGAGAAACTGTTACAATCATCTAAAGCCCATAAAAACTCACCTGAAATCCAATTGCAGTCATCAGCAGCATTTTGTCCAGCATCTCGTCGTGCATCATGTCCATCGTCTCGCCCAGTTTCCTGTTCGTCCAATCCATCTGAAAATAAAACAAATCTAATTATAAAATCAATAACAAATTACAAAAACTTACCTGACAGTCAGCAGCCATTTGCAGCATCTTGTCCATCGTCAAATCCACCGTATCGTCCAGCAAGTCCATCTGCAACAGCATTACCTGAAAATAAACAAAAACTAAATTCCAAATCACCTAAAAAAGTCAAAAATTCACCTGTTAATCCACGTCAGTCAGCAGCAGCACCGCCTGCGAGTCCTAGTGCAGCGTCTGGGCAATCATCTGCCCATCTCGTCCTCTGCAAGCGCCTGTACCTGGAAAAAAACACAAATCGTTAGAAAACTCACCCAAAAATCACACAAACTTACCTGCAAATCGTCTCCAGTCATCAGCAGCATCATCTGGTCCTCCTGGTCCTCAAGCAGCGGCTACACCTGAAAATAAAAAAATATCAACAAAGAATCGATCTAAAAACAATAAACTTATCTAAAAGCCAGCTGCAGTCTCTCATCTACAACAGCCCCTCATGCATCGCCTGGCAGCTGCCCCATTGGGTCCAATAAATGCGCCTGCACCTGAAAGAAAACAAAAGATGTCACAAAAAGTCAACAATCTACACAACACTCACCGGAAAATTATTTGCCGACAGCAGCAACCCCTATATATACACCGGACGTACCTGAAAACGGAGAAAAAACTAAAATTAATACAACCACAATTATTTACAAAACTAACAATCAATTATACTTATATACGATATAATATATCAATTATACCAACACGCGGCCACACTGGTGGCCAGGTACTGACCTGAAACCAAAAATAAACACAAATCAGTTAACGAATATTTACCTGCTAGAATTACCTGTCTGGCAGCAACATCATTTAAAATGAAAAACCATCCGTTCTGCAAAATTCGCCAGCAACAAAATCTGGCCAACGCCGCCAGCAATCCTCGTATCAACAGTTTTACACTGTCATCGCAGTGTCATCGCAGAAGACTCCACCGATGACAATCTCGCAATGTTCCTGAAAAATATTTAAAATTAATTTTAATATGATCTATGTTAATTATAATTATTGTCAATATTCAAATATACTTACCTAAAATTCATATTGTTTACAAATAAACAGCGGATGTCGCTTTCCCTTTCTAGCTCCCATGCGGATACCCCGCCATCAGCAACATATCGATTACCAATCGATAGGCCATCATCATTTTCGAGAATCATCGATATGCCTGCCAACACTAGCTTCCTAATTCGCCAATACTGGCTCAGTGTCGGCATTTTTTCGCCGTCCCACAAATAATTGACTAATCTCTTCAATCAACAATCCTTTATGTTTTAAAACAATGTTCTTATCGCTAGGCCCTAATCTATATTAACTCATATATAATTATATATATAACTTGACTTTTCTCACAAATTTCTTAAAATTAAAATTCCCCGCCAAATCGATACTTATCGATTCTCCCTCTCGCCCATCTCAATTGGAAACTTTCCAAACCCTCATCTCAATTACAGTTAGTGCTTAACAAGCCCAAAATTTGAGTGTTTAGCAAATACTGGCTGAAAACACTATTTTCTCCTTATTAAGTTAGCCCCTTATGACACTAATTTTTCTATGACACGATATATATCGAGTAACTTTAAATTAAATTTTCTTATTGAAAAAAAATTTATATTTGCCCAAATCTAATGCTAAAATATCCTTAAACTACTCATTCTTACTGTAAAAAAAATCCCTAAAAGCTAACTTAATCTAAATATGTTAAAATCTAATGTTAAATGTAATATTCTGTTTGTAGTTATATATATCTATTGTTCGAAATTAAGCTAGTATATAATTTATTTTTAGTGACCCACCATGCTGCTGTAACGGCTCTAATTGAATTTCTGCTATATACCCTTTGTTGGTGAAAGGGTAGAAAATAAAGCGGCCTCAATCAAAAGACTGAGGCCAGGCGGTTCCCAACGCCTTATCTTAAAAATCTTAAAAAAAATATTTAAAAAAATCTTAAAAACTTAAAAATCTTAAATCTTCAAAAAATAAAATCTTAAAAATCTTAAAAATATCTTAAAATAAAATGTCTAAAAGCAATAAATAATTAATTAACAAATTCTATAAATAATTAAAAGTGACTAAAAGCTAAAATAAATCAAATAAAATGACTAAAAGTTAATAAATAAATTAATTAATCCTACAAATAATTAAAATAATATAAAATCTCATATAAAACACTAAAAGTTCAATAAATGCAATAAATTAAACACAGAAATAACTAAACCTCACATAAAAAGTGCAAATCATACAAAAGAACCGCTACAACATGTAAAATGAAAAACTGAAACAACAAAAACCACTACACGCCAATCATACAACCTGCCTGTCAGTTAGGAACACAAACAACAAGCAGAAAACGAAACCTACCCCAACACCAACAACAGGCGCAACAGGTGGTGACTCAGCATCCTAAGGGAGAGGAAAGAGAGAGCGAGGTCAAAATGGCTGCCCCCATACGCAATGACAAGACAAATCAGCAGCAAACACCAAAGCAAGTATACACACATACAACAACAAAGCTCGCCTCTGACACAAACACAACACCAATGCCCAATGCCCTTGGAAAAAATTTCGAGTCTCCCTTGCACCGAAATTCTTTTCATTGGGGCAATACTGAAAAGTGGAACAAGGCAAATGTCCACCAAGCCCAGCGCCAAACTCCCATGAGCACCTTCTGCATCAGCAGCTATGCAACAACAATCAACAACAACAACACTAATGCCAGACGCCAGCTACTACTTGAGCCAGACACCCCTGCCCAATTAGTAGCCAATAATATGCTAGTCCGCCTTGATGACTCACCGTTAAATATGACTTTTACCTTGGTTGACCTCAACGACGCCTTTGTCTCACAATGCCCCTCCCCTCTAATGACAGAGCTGCTGGAGAAATAGCCCAAAATGCCTCCTATGCTACCCTGCCTATTGACTCTTCATGTTACGAAGCCTCTCATCACCAAAAAAACGCCCATTGCCCACATCTACCAGCCCTAAAAATGGAAAATTACCTGCAGCCTAACTTTGAGCCTCTTATTACCAAAGAACGCACCCAGCTGCAACAAAGATGCACCTGGGCAATGGTGGCACGGAGGAAGAATACCTTGCCGGCATTTTTTCTCCCTATGCCTCAATTTCAAAATAATCTGCTGCCAATCCTGATGAGAGAACTGGGCAATCCCGTCCGTCTCTATCAGCCAGCTAGTCAAATCCTCCTTAGAAGAATGGCCTCACACGGATCACTGCAAACACAATGGATAGTTACCTTAAAGTCAAATCCTCCTTAGAAGCCAATAAATACGCATATTTTACTCACCAGTCTAGATGGGAGCGTGGTGCCAGGTATGCCATTCTAAACCTGCACCATTCTACCCCTGCCGAAGCTCTATTAAGAAAAATCTAAATGAGCTGGGATTCAATACAAAATACATCAGATGTCTCAAAAACTTTAAAACAAACACAATGACATCCTTAAAATTAAAGTCCTGGGCAGCCAAGAGGTCCGCATCGGAGGTGGCCACCGAGCCACATACAGGGGATGTGCATACTTTAAGGCCGAGCTGGCCAAATTCATCACCAATCAGCATCCATCTCAGCAAAATAAGTCGCATCAGCATGAAAAAAGAAGAGAAACAATGCATGAGAAACTGTTACAATCATCTAAAGCCCATAAAAACTCACCTGAAATCCAATTGCAGTCATCAGCAGCATTTTGTCCAGCATCTCGTCGTGCATCATGTCCATCGTCTCGCCCAGTTTCCTGTTCGTCCAATCCATCTGAAAATAAAACAAATCTAATTATAAAATCAATAACAAATTACAAAAACTTACCTGACAGTCAGCAGCCATTTGCAGCATCTTGTCCATCGTCAAATCCACCGTATCGTCCAGCAAGTCCATCTGCAACAGCATTACCTGAAAATAAACAAAAACTAAATTCCAAATCACCTAAAAAGTCAAAAATTCACCTGTTAATCCACGTCAGTCAGCAGCAGCACCGCCTGCGAGTCCTAGTGCAGCGTCTGGGCAATCATCTGCCCATCTCGTCCTCTGCAAGCGCCTGTACCTGGAAAAAAACACAAATCGTTAGAAAACTCACCCAAAAATCACACAAACTTACCTGCAAATCGTCTCCAGTCATCAGCAGCATCATCTGGTCCTCCTGGTCCTCAAGCAGCGGCTACACCTGAAAATAAAAAATATCAACAAAGAATCGATCTAAAAAACAATAAACTTATCTAAAAGCCAGCTGCAGTCTCTCATCTACAACAGCCCCTCATGCATCGCCTGGCAGCTGCCCCATTGGGTCCAATAAATGCGCCTGCACCTGAAAGAAAACAAAAGATGTCACAAAAAGTCAACAATCTACACAACACTTACCGGAAAATTATTTGCCGACAGCAGCAACCCCTATATATACACCGGACGTACCTGAAAACGGAGAAAAAACTAAAATTAATACAACCACAATTATTTACAAAACTAACAATCAATTATACTTATATACGATATAATATATCAATTATACCAACACGCGGCCACACTGGTGGCCAGGTACTGACCTGAAACCAAAAATAAACACAAATCAGTTAACGAATATTTACCTGCTAGAATTACCGACAGTCTGGCAGCAACATCATTTAAAATGAAAAACCATCCGTTCTGCAAAATTCGCCAGCAACAAAATCTGGCCAACGCCGCCAGCAATCCTCGTATCAACAGTTTTACACTGTCATCGCAGAAGACTCCACCGATGACAATCTCGCAATGTTCCTGAAAAATATTTAAAATTAATTTTAATATGATCTATGTTAATTATAATTATTGTCAATATTCAAATATACTTACCTAAAATTCATATTGTTTACAAATAAACAGCGGATGTCGCTTTCCCTTTCTAGCTCCCATGCGGATACCCCGCCATCAGCAACATATCGATTACCAATCGATAGGCCATCATCATTTTCGAGAATCATCGATATGCCTGCCAACACTAGCTTCCTAATTCGCCAATACTGGCTCAGTGTCGGCATTTTTTCGCCGTCCCACAAATAATTGACTAATCTCTTCAATCAACAATCCTTTATGTTTTAAAACAATGTTCTTATCGCTAGGCCCTAATCTATATTAACTCATATATAATTATATATATAACTTGACTTTTCTCACAAATTTCTTAAAATTAAAATTCCCCGCCAAATCGATACTTATCGATTCTCCCTCTCGCCCATCTCAATTGGAAACTTTCCAAACCCTCATCTCAATTACAGTTAGTGCTTAACAAGCCCAAAATTTGAGTGTTTAGCAAATACTGGCTGAAAACACTATTTTCTCCTTATTAAGTTAGCCCCTTATGACACTAATTTTTCTATGACACGATATATATCGAGTAACTTTAAATTAAATTTTCTTATTGAAAAAAAATTTATATTTGCCCAAATCTAATGCTAAAATATCCTTAAACTACTCATTCTTACTGTAAAAAAAATCCCTAAAAGCTAACTTAATCTAAATATGTTAAAATCTAATGTTAAATGTAATATTCTGTTTGTAGTTATATATATCTATTGTTGAAATTAAGCTAGTATATAATTTATTTTTAGTGACCCCCATGCTGCTGTAACGGCTCTAATTGAATTTCTGCTATATACCCTTTGTTGGTGAAAGGGTAGAAAATAAAGCGGCCTCAATCAAAAGACTGAGGCCAGGCGGTTCCCAACGCCTTATCTTAAAAATCTTAAAAAAATATTTAAAAAAATCTTAAAAACTTAAAAAATCTTAAATCTTCAAAAAAAATAAAATCTTAAAAATCTTAAAAATATCTTAAAAATAAAATGTCTAAAAGCCAATAAATAATTAATTAACAAATTCTATAAATAATTAAAAGTGACTAAAAGCTAAAATAAATCAAATAAAATGACTAAAAGTTAATAAATAAATTAATTAATCCTACAAATAATTAAAATAATATAAAATCTCATATAAAACACTAAAGTTCAATAAATGCAATAAATTAAACACAGAAATAACTAAACCTCACATAAAAAGTGCAAATCATACAAAAGAACCGCTACAACATGTAAAATGAAAAAACTGAAACAACAAAAACCACTACACGCCAATCATACAACCTGCCTGTCAGTTAGGAACACAAACAACAAGCAGAAAACGAAACCTACCCCAACACCAACAACAGGCGCAACAGGTGCTGACTCAGCATCCTAAGGGAGAGGAAAGAGAGAGCGAGGTCAAAATGGCTGCCCCCATACGCAATGACAAGACAAATCAGCAGCAAACACCAAAGCAAGTATACACACATACAACAACAAAGCTCGCCTCTGACACAAACACAACACCAATGCCCAATGCCCTTGAAAAAAATTTCGAGTCTCCCTTGCACCGAAATTCTTTTCATTGGGCAATACTGAAAAGTGGAACAAGGCAAATGTCCACCAAGCCCAGCGCCAAACTCCCATGAGCACCTTCTGCATCAGCAGCTATGCAACAACAATCAACAACAACAACACTAATGCCAGACGCCAGCTACTACTTGAGCCAGACACCCCTGGCCAATTAGTAGCCAATAATATGCTAGTCCGCCTTGATGACTCACCGTTAAATATGACTTTTACCTTGGTTGACCTCAACGACGCCTTTGTCTCACAATGCCCCTCCCCTCTAATGCAGAGCTGCTGGAGAAATAGCCCAAAATGCCTCCTATGCTACCCTGCCTATTGACTCTTCATGTTACGAAGCCTCTCATCACCAAAAAAACGCCCATTGCCCACATCTACCAGCCCTAAAAATGGAAAATTACCTGCAGCCTAACTTTGAGCCTCTTATTACCAAAGAACGCACCCAGCTGCAACAAAGATGCACCTGGGCAATGGTGTCACGGAGGAAGAATACCTTGCCGGCATTTTTCTCCCTATGCCTCAATTTCAAAATAATCTGCTGCCAATCCTGATGAGAGAACTGGGCAATCCCGTCCGTCTCTATCAGCCGCTAGCAATCCTCCTTAGAAGAATGGCCTCACACGGATCACTGCAAACACAATGGATAGTTACCTTAAAGTCAAATCCTCCTTAGAAGCCAATAAATACGCATATTTTACTCACCAGTCTAGATGGGAGCGTGGTGCCAGGTATGCCATTCTAAACCTGCACCATTCTACCCCTGCCGAAGCTCTATTAAGAAAAATCTAAATGAGCTGGGATTCAATACAAAATACATCAGATGTCTCAAAAACTTTAAAACAAACAATGACATCCTTAAAATTAAAGTCCTGGGCAGCCAAGAGGTCCGCATCGGAGGTGGCCACCGAGCCACATACAGGGGATGTGCATACTTTAAGGCCGAGCTGGCCAAATTCATCACCAATCAGCATCCATCTCAGCAAAATAAGTCGCATCAGCATGAAAAAAGAAGAGAAACAATGCATGAGAAACTGTTACAATCATCTAAAGCCCATAAAAACTCACCTGAAATCCAATTGCAGTCATCAGCAGCATTTTGTCCAGCATCTCGTCGTGCATCATGTCCATCGTCTCGCCCAGTTTCCTGTTCGTCCAATCCATCTGAAAATAAAACAAATCTAATTATAAAATCAATAACAATTACAAAAACTTACCTGACAGTCAGCAGCCATTTGCAGCATCTTGTCCATCGTCAAATCCACCGTATCGTCCAGCAAGTCCATCTGCACAGCATTACCTGAAAATAAACAAAAACTAAATTCCAAATCACCTAAAAAAGTCAAAAATTCACCTGTTAATCCACGTCAGTCAGCAGCAGCACCGCCTGCGAGTCCTAGTGCAGCGTCTGGGCAATCATCTGCCCATCTCGTCCTCTGCAAGCACCTGTACCTGGAAAAAAACACAAATCGTTAGAAAACTCACCCAAAAATCACACAAACTTACCTGCAAATCGTCTCCAGTCATCAGCAGCATCATCTGGTCCTCCTGGTCCTCAAGCAGCGGCTACACCTGAAAATAAAAAATATCAACAAAGAATCGATCTAAAAAACAATAAACTTATCTAAAAGCCAGCTGCAGTCTCTCATCTACAACAGCCCCTCATGCATCGCCTGGCAGCTGCCCCATTGGTCCAATAAATGCGCCTGCACCTGAAAGAAAACAAAAGATGTCACAAAAAGTCAACAAATCTACACAACACTTACCGGAAAATTATTTGCCGACAGCAGCAACCCCTATATATACACCGGACGTACCTGAAAACGGAGAAAAAACTAAAATTAATACAACCACAATTATTTACAAAACTAACAATCAATTATACTTATTACATATAAATATCAATAACCACACGCGGCCACACTGGTGGCCAGGTACTGACCTGAAACCAAAAATAAACACAAATCAGTTAACGAATATTTACCTGCTAGAATTACCTGTCTGGCAGCAACATCATTTAAAATGAAAAACCATCCGTTCTGCAAAATTCGCCAGCAACAAAATCTGGCCAACGCCGCCAGCAATCCTCGTATCAACAGTTTTACACTGTCATCGCAGTGTCATCGCAGAAGACTCCACCGATGACAATCTCGCAATGTTCCTGAAAAATATTTAAAATTAATTTTAATATGATCTATGTTAATTATAATTATTGTCAATATTCAAATATACTTACCTAAAATTCATATTGTTTACAAATAAACAGCGGATGTCGCTTTCCCTTTCTAGCTCCCATGCGGATACCCCGCCATCAGCAACATATCGATTACCAATCGATAGGCCATCATCATTTTCGAGAATCATCGATATGCCTGCCAACACTAGCTTCCTAATTCGCCAATACTGGCTCAGTGTCGGCATTTTTTCGCCGTCCCACAAATAATTGACTAATCTCTTCAATCAACAATCCTTTATGTTTTAAAACAATGTTCTTATCGCTAGGCCCTAATCTATATTAACTCATATATAATTATATATATAACTTGACTTTTCTCACAAATTTCTTAAAATTAAAATTCCCCGCCAAATCGATACTTATCGATTCTCCCTCTCGCCCATCTCAATTGGAAACTTTCCAAACCCTCATCTCAATTCAGCTAGTGCTTAACAAGCCCAAAATTTGAGTGTTTAGCAAATACTGGCTGAAAACACTATTTTCTCCTTATTAAGTTAGCCCCTTATGACACTAATTTTTTCTATGACACGATATATATCGAGTAACTTTAAATTAAATTTCTTATTGAAAAAAAATTTATATTTGCCCAAATCTAATGCTAAAATATCCTTAAACTACTCATTCTTACTATAAAAAAAATCCCTAAAAGCTAACTTAATCTAAATATGTTAAAATCTAATGTTAAATGTAATATTCTGTTTGTAGTTATATATATCTATTGTTAGAAATTAAGCTAGTATATAATTTATTTTTTGTACCCCCCATGCTGCTGTAACGGCTCTAATTGAATTTCTGCTTTTGAATTTCTACCCTTTGTTGGTGAAAGGGTAGAAAATAAAGCGGCCTCAATCAAAAGACTGAGGCCAGGCGGTTCCCAACGCCTTATCTTAAAAATCTTAAAAAAAATATTTAAAAAAATCTTAAAAACTTAAAAAATCTTAAATCTTCAAAAAATCTTAAAAAATAAAAAATCTTAAAAATCTTAAAAATATCTTAAAAATAAAAAATTAAAATAAAATGCCTAAAAGCCAATAAATAATTAATTAACAAATTCTATAAATAATTAAAAGTGACTAAAAGCTAAAATAAATCAAATAAAATGACTAAAAGTTAATAAATAAATTAATTAATCCTACAAATAATTAAATAAAATAAAATCTCATATAAAACACTAAAAGTTCAATAAATGCAATAAATTAAACACAGAAATAACTAAACCTCACATAAAAGTGCAAATCATACAAAAGAACCGCTACAACATGTAAAATGAAAAAACTGAAACAACAAAACCACTAGACGCCAATCATACAACCTGCCTGTCAGTTAGGAACACAAACAACAAGCAGAAAACGAAACCTACCCCAACACCAACAACAGGCGCAACAGGTGTGACTCAGCATCCTAAGGGAGAGGAAAGAGAGAGCGAGTCAAAATGGCTGCCCCATACGCCAATGACAAGACAAATCAGCAGCAAACACCAAAGCAAGTATACACACATACAACAACAAGCTCGCCTCTGACACAAACACAACACCAATGCCCAATGCCCTTGAAAAAAATTTCGAGTCTCCCTTGCACCGAAATTCTTTTCATTGGGGCATACTGAAAGTGGAACAAGGCAAATGTCCACCAAGCCCAGCGCCAAACTCCCATGAGCACCTTCTGCATCAGCAGCTATGCAACAACAATCAACAACAACAACACTAATGCCAGACGCCAGCTACTACTTGAGCCAGACACCCCTGGCCAATTAGTAGCCAATAATATGCTAGTCCGCCTTGATGACTCACCGTTAAATATGACTTTTACCTTGGTTGACCTCAACGACGCCCTTTGTCTCACAATGCCCCTCCCCTCTAATGCCAGAGCTGTTGGAGAAACAGCCCAAAATGCCTCCTATGCTACCCTGCCTATTGACTCTTCATGTTACGAAGCCTCTCATCACCAAAAAAACGCCCATTGCCCACACCTACCAGCCCTAAAAATGGAAAATTACCTGCAGCCTAACTTTGAGCCTCTTATTACCAAAGAACGCACCCAGCTGCAACAAAGATGCACCTGGGCAATGGTGGCACGGAGGAAGAATACCTTGCCGCATTTTTTCTCCCTATGCCTCAATTTCAAAATAATCTGCTGCCAATCCTGATGAGAGAAGCAATCCCGTGTCTGCTAGCTCCTAACTCAGACGGATACGACACTTAAAAAGTCAAATCCTCCTTAGAAGCCAATAAATACGCATATTTTACTCACCAGTCTAGATGGGAGCGTGGTGCCAGGTATGCCATTCTAAACCTCACCATTCTACCCTGCCGAAGCTCTATTAAGAAAAATCTAAATGAGCTGGGATTCAATACAAAATACATCAGATGTCTCAAAAACTTTAAAACAAACAGATAACAAACAAAGAATTAAAGTCCTGGGCACCAAGAGGTCCGCATCGGAGGGGCCACCGAAGCCACATACAGGGGATGTGCATACTTTAAGGCCGAGCTGGCCAAATTCATTCACCAATCAGCATCCATCTCAGCCAAAATAAGTCGCACTCAGCATGAAAAAAGAAGAGAAACAATGCATGAGAACTGTTACAATCATCTAAAGCCCATAAAAACTCACCTGAAATCCAATTGCAGTCATCAGCAGGCATTTGTCCAGCATCTCGTCGTGCATCATGTCCATCGTCTCGCCCAGTTTCCTGTTCGTCCAATCCATCTGAAAATAAAACAAATCTAATTATAAAATCAATAACAAATTAAACTTACCTGACAGTCAGCAGCCATTTGCAGCATCTGTCCATCGTCAAATCCACCGTATCGTCCAGCAAGTCCATCTGCCACAGCATTACCTGAAAATAAACAAAAACTAAAAAATCCAAATCACCTAAAAAAGTCAAAAATTCACCTGTTAATCCACGTCAGTCAGCAGCAGCACCGCCTGCGAGTCCTAGTGCAGCGTCTGGGCAATCATCTGCCCATCTCGTCCTCTGCAAGCGCCATGTACCTGGAAAAAAACACAAATCGTTAGAAAACTCACCCAAAATCAACAAACTTTACCTGCAAATCGTCTCCAGTCATCAGCAGCATCATCTGGTCCTCCTGGTCCTCAAGCAGCGGCTACACCTGAAAATAAAAAAATATCAACAAAGAATCGATCTAAAAAACAATAAACTTATCTAAAAAAGGCAGCTGCAGTCTCTCATCTACAACAGCCCCTCATGCATCGCCTGGCAGCTGCCCCATTGGGTCCAATAAATGCGCCTGGCACCTGAAAGAAAACAAAAGATGTCACAAAAAGTCAACAAATCGTTACACAACACTTACGGAAAATTATTTTGCGACAGCAGCAACCCCTATATATACACCGGACTACCGAAAACGGAGAAAAAACTAAAATTAATACAACCACCAATTATTACAAAACTAACAATCAATTATACTTTACCAAAAACCAACACGCGGCCACACTGGTGGCCAGGTACTGACCTTGAAACCAAAAATAAACACAAATCAGTTAACGAATATATTTACCTGCTAGAATTTACCTGTCTGCAGCAACATCATTTAAAATGAAAAACCATCCGTTTCTGCAAAATTCGCAGCAACAAAATCTGGCCAAACGCGCCAGCCAATCTCGTATCAAACAGTTTTTACACTGTCATAGTCATCGACAGAAGACTCCACCGATGACAATCTCGCAATGTTCCTGAAAAATATTTAAAATTAATTTTAATATGATCTATGTTAATTATATTATTGTCAATATTCAATATTACTTACCTAAAATTCATATTTGTTACAAAATAAACAGCGGATGTCGCTTTCCCTTTCTAGCTCCCATGCGGATACCCCGCCATCAGCAACATATCGATTACCAATCGATAGAGCCATCATCATTTCGAGAATCATCGATATGCCTGCCAACACTAGCTTCCTAATTCGCCAATACTGGCTCAGTGTCG